>NC_143035.1:32685000-32847500 GCF_057628025.1 Oncorhynchus mykiss | reverse complement strand
AGTTTTGTCTCATTCCCTTCATTCAAAGACTCAATAATGGACACTCTTTCTGACAGTTGTGGCTGCTTTGTGTGATCTATTGTTATCTCTACCTTCTTGCCCTTTGTGCTGTTGTCTGTGCCCAAAGATGTTTGTACCATGTTTTGTGCTGCTACCATGTTGTGTTGCTACCATGTTGTTGTTATGTTGTGTTGCTACCATGTTGTTGTCACGTGTTGCTGCCTGCTGTGTTGTTGTCTTATGTCTCTTTTTATGTAGTGTTGTGTTGGCTCTCTTGTTATGATGTGTGTTTTGTCCTATATTTATAATGTATTTATTTTCAATTTTTAATCCCAGGCCCCACAGGAGGCCTTTTGCCTTTTGGTAGGCCGTCAATGTAAATAAAATGTGTTCTGACTCGCCTAGTTAAATAAAGGTTAAATACAATTTTAAAAGGATGAAGATCCTTGCTTTTTATCCTCCTGGGAATTAGCCCATAAAAGCTTCGCCCTCCACCTCCCCTGCCCTCTACCCCTAACCTCTCTACCCCTAACCTCTCTACCCCTAACCTCTCTACCCCTAACCTGTCTACCCCTAACCTCTCTACCCCCTAACCTCTCTACCCCTAACCTCTCTACCCCCTAACCTCTCTACCCCTAACCTCTCTACCCCTAACCTCTCTATCCCCCCAGCCTCTTCCAATCCTCCCCTGCCCTCTACCCCTAACCTCTCTACCCTTATCCTCTCTACCCCCCAGCCTCTTCCAATCCTCCCCTGCTCTCTACCCCTAACCTCTCTACCCCCCCAGCCTCTTCCAATCCTCCCCTGCCCTCTACCCCTAACCTCTCTACCCCCCCAGCCTCTTCCAATCCTCCCCTGCCCTCTACCCCTAAGCTCTCTACCCCTAAGCTCTCTACCCCTAACCTCTCTACCCCTAACCTCTCTACCCCTAACCTCTCTACCCCCCCAGCCTCTTCCAATCCTCCCCTGCCCTCTACCCCTAACCCCTCTACCCCTAACCTCTCTACCCCCCAGCCTCTTCCAATCCTCCCTGTTATCCTCCTTGTTAAGAACACCTTCTGTCTTTACAACAACCGACAGACAGACGTTCTGGTTATGTTGTTAAGAACACCTTCTGGCTTTACAACAACCGACAGACAGACGTTCTGGTTATGTTGTTAAGAACACCTTCTGGCTTTACAACAACCGACAGACAGACGTTCTGGTTATGTTGTTAAGAACACCTTCTGGCTTTACAACAACCGACAGACAGACGTTCTGGTTATGTTGTTAAGAACACCTTCTGGCTTTACAACAACCGACAGACAGACGTTCTGGTTATGTTGTTAAGAACACCTTCTGTCTTTACAACAACCGACAGACAGACGTTCTGGTTATGTTGTTAAGAACACCTTCTGTCTTTACAACAACCGACAGACAGACGTTCTGGTTATGTTGTTAAGAACACCTTCTGGCTTTACAACAACCGACAGACAGACGTTCTGGTTATGTTGTTAAGAACACCTTCTGTCTTTACAACAACCGACAGACAGACGTTCTGGTTATGTTGTTAAGAACACCTTCTGGCTTTACAACAACCGACAGACAGACGTTCTGGTTATGTTGTTAAGAACACCTTCTGGCTTTACAACAACCGACAGACAGACGTTCTGGTTATGTTGTTAAGAACACCTTCTGTCTTTACAACAACCGACAGACAGACGTTCTGGTTATGTTGTTAAGAACACCTTCTGGCTTTACAACAACCGACAGACAGACGTTCTGGTTATGTTGTTAAGAACACCTTCTGGCTTTACAACAACCGACAGACAGACGTTCTGGTTATGTTGTTAAGAACACCTTCTGGCTTTACAACAACCGACAGACAGACGTTCTGGTTATGTTGTTAAGAACACCTTCTGTCTTTACAACAACCGACAGACAGACGTTCTGGTTATGTTGTTAAGAACACCTTCTGTCTTTACAACAACCGACAGACAGACGTTGTGGTTATGTTGTTAAGAACACCTTCTGGCTTTACAACAACCGACAGACAGACGTTCTGGTTATGTTGTTAAGAACACCTTCTGGCTTTACAACAACCGACAGACAGACGTTCTGGTTATGTTGTTAAGAACACCTTCTGGCTTTACAACAACCGACAGACAGACGTTCTGGTTATGTTGTTAAGAACACCTTCTGTCTTTACAACAACCGACAGACAGACGTTCTGGTTATGTTGTTAAGAACACCTTCTGGCTTTACAACAACCGACAGACAGACGTTCTGGTTATGTTGTTAAGAACACCTTCTGTCTTTACAACAACCGACAGACAGACGTTCTGGTTATGTTGTTAAGAACACCTTCTGTCTTTACAACAACGGACAGACAGACGTTCTGGTTATGTTGTTAAGAACACCTTCTGTCTTTACAACAACCGACAGACAGACGTTCTGGTTATGTTGTTAAGAACACCTTCTGGCTTTACAACAACCGACAGACAGACGTTCTGGTTATGTTGTTAAGAACACCTTCTGGCTTTACAACAACCGACAGACAGACGTTCTGGTTATGTTGTTAAGAACACCTTCTGTCTTTACAACAACCGACAGACAGACGTTCTGGTTATGTTGTTAAGAACACCTTCTGGCTTTACAACAACCGACAGACAGACGTTCTGGTTATGTTGTTAAGAACACCTTCTGGCTTTACAACAACCGACAGACAGACGTTCTGGTTATGTTGTTAAGAACACCTTCTGTCTTTACAACAACCGACAGACAGACGTTCTGGTTATGTTGTTAAGAACACCTTCTGGCTTTACAACAACCGACAGACAGACGTTCTGGTTATGTTGTTAAGAACACCTTCTGTCTTTACAACAACCGACAGACAGACGTTCTGGTTATGTTGTTAAGAACTCCTTCTGTCTTTACAACAACCGACAGACAGACGTTCTGGTTATGTTGTTAAGAACACCTTCTGTCTTTACAACAACCGACAGACAGACGTTCCGGTTACGTTCAACACGAGGTTAATCTTCTCCTTCTACGGCTGTGAACCCTGCAGGTTTGACAGTACTATGTTTATATTACAACCCTGCAATGTGTTTATGTCCTTTCACAAACATGGCACGTCTCCTATTGTCTTTCTGATAGTATCTTACACCTGTATGTCCAGTGGTGTAAAGTATTTCAGTAAAAAATACTTTAAAGTACTACTTAAGTTGTTTTTGGGGGTATCTGTACTTTACTTTACCATTTATATTTTTGACAACTTTTACCTCACTACATTCCTAAAGAAGATAATGTACTTTTTACTCCATACAGTTCACTGACACCCAAAATAATGTTTATTAGGACAGGTACGGCCTCTGATCTGGCAGACTCACTAAACACAAATGCTTTATTTGTAAAGATGACTGAGTGTTGGAGTTTGCCCCTGGCTATCTGTACATTAAAAAATAAAAAATAAAATGGTGCCATCTGTTTAGCTTAATATAAGGAATTTGAAATGATTTATACTTTTACTTTTTATACTTAAGTTTATTTGAGTAATTACATTAACTTTTTATATTTATGTATACTTAAAACAAATACTACTAGACTTTTACTCCAGTAGTATTTTACTGGGTGACTTTCACTTTTACTTGAGTCATTTTCTATTAAGGTATCTTTACTTTTACTCAAGTACTTGTATAACAATCCTGTACTTTTTTCCACCACTGTGTATGTCAATGGCTTACACCAATACAACACATCTGGTATTGTAGCCCTACTGTGATTGGTTAAATAGTGATTAATGTGAGACTCCTCCTTTGGGACTTTGAAGTAAAATCTCCCTCGTATGAAGTCTCTCTGGCGTCTCCTTGGAGGGAGAAGTCCACTGATCATGGCTCTGCCAGATTTAATTTAGATCCAGCTGAAGGTGGCAGCGAGCGGTAAGGGAACCCAGAGACGGGCTGTCTGGGCTGGGGGAGGAGACTCCTGGGTTGGTGGAGCAGCTGGGGCCCAGGCCGACCAAGCTGTCTGGGCTGGGGGAAGAGTCTCCTGAAGTACACTATATATACAAAAGTATGTGGACACCCCTTCAAATTAGTGGCGTCGGCTATATCAGCCACACCTGTTGCTGACAGGTGTATAAAATTGAGCACACAGCCATGCAATCTCCATAGACAAACATTGGCAGTAGAATGGCCTGTACTGAAGAGCTCAGTGACTTTCAATGTGGCTTTGACATAGTATGCCACCTTTCCAACAAGTCGGTTCGACACATTTCTGCCCTGCTAGAGCTGCCCTGGTCAACTGTAAGTGCTGTTATTGTGAAGTGCCCATACAGAAATGTTTTGTCGAGATCGGTGTGGAAGAACTTGACTGGCCTGCACAGTGCTCTGACCTCAACCCCAACAAACACCTTTTGGATGCCGACTGCGAGCCAAGCCTAATCGCCCAAAATTAGTGCCCGACCTCACTAATGCTTTGTGGCTGAATGGAAGTAAGTCCCTGCAGCAATGTTCCAACATCTAGTGGAAAGCCTTCCCAGAAGAGTGGAGGCTGTTATAGCAGCAAAGGGGGGACCAACTCCATATTAATGACTTCCCAGAAGAGTGGAGGCTGTTATAGCAGCAAAGGGGGGACCAACTCCATATTAATGACTTCCCAGAAGAGTGGAGGCTGTTATAGCGGTAAAGGGGAGACCAACTCCATATTAAAGCCTTCCCAGAAGAGTGGAGGCTGTTATAGCGGTAAAGGGGAGACCAACTCCATATTAATACCCATGATTTTGGAGTGTATATTGCCTCCATCAGAGAGAGGCCATCTTGTTAGTGTGTTGTGCTGTGTACTGCAGACACCTTCTCTCTCTCTCTCTCTCTCTCTCTCTCTCTCTCTCTCTCTCTCCTCTCCTCCCTGTCCTCACCCCTCTCTCTTCTCTCTCCTCTCCTCTCTGTCATCACCCCTCTCTCTCTCTCTCTTCTCCTCCCTGTCCTCACCCCTCTCTCTTCTCTCTCCTCTCCTCTCTGTCATCACCCCTCTCTCTCTCTCTTCTCCTCCCTGTCCTCACCCCTCTCTCTTCTCTCTCCTCTCCTCTCTGTCATCACCCCTCTCTCTCTCTCTCTTCTCCTCCCTGTCCTCACCCCTCTCTCTTCTCTCTCCTCTCCTCCCTGTCATCACCCTCTCTCTCTCTCTCTCTCTCTCTCTCTCTCTCTCTCTCTCTCTTTCTCTCTCTCTCTTCTCTCTCCTCTCCTCCCTGTCCTCACCCCTCTCTCTTCTCTCTCCTCTCCTCTCTGTCATCACCCC
Organism: Oncorhynchus mykiss; assembly: GCF_057628025.1. NCBI lineage: Eukaryota > Metazoa > Chordata > Actinopteri > Salmoniformes > Salmonidae > Oncorhynchus > Oncorhynchus mykiss. The sequence continues at coordinate 32,842,223 of NC_143035.1, read as the reverse complement.
TCTCTCTCTCTCTCCTCTCCTCCCTGTCCTCATCCCTCTCTCTTCTCTCTCCTCTCCTCCCTGTCATCACCCCCCCCTCTCTCTCTCTCTCTTTCTCTCTCTCTCTTCTCTCTCCTCTCCTCCCTGTCCTCACCCCTCTCTCTTCTCTCTCCTCTCCTCTCTGTCATCACCCCTCTCTCTCTCTCTCCTCTCCTCCCTGTCCTCATCCCTCTCTTTTCTCTCTCCTCTCCTCCCTGTCATCACCCCTCTCTCTCTCTCCTCTCCTCCCTGTCCTCACCCATCTCTCTCTTCTCTCTCCTCTCCTCCCTGTCCTCACCCCTCTCTCTTCTCTCTCCTCTCCTCCCTGTCATCACCCCCCTCTCTCTCTCCTCTCCTCCCCGTCCTCACTCCTCTCTCTTCTCTCTCCTCTCCTCCCTGCCCCCCCCCTCTCTCTCTCTCTCTCTCTTCTCTCTCCTCTCCTCTCTGTCATCACCCCTCTCCCTTCTCTCTCCTCTCCTCTCTGTCATCACCCCTCTCCCTTCTCTCTCCTCTCCTCTCTGTCATCACCCCTCTCTCTGTTTGTCTATGGCATAACCAAGGTGACAACTTAGAACATGCCTACTTTCAACCCTAAAAACATGTTAAGACCTCCATGGGTAACTATTATTACAATTAATCTGTTAATTACCCTAATCTATTTGAATGACGTTAGTTGGCCGTCGGTCTCGAAAACATTAACTGGGCGTGTGTGAGTGTGTGTGTGTGTGTGTGTGTGTGGTGTGTGTGGCGGTACGTTACTAGGAGGAGTTGTTCTGCTAGTTTAATTGACTCTCTGAACTTCATGACTCCAGAAACTGAAAACAACGATCTTCCTGTTAATGACGCTTTGCTCTCCTTAGATAGTTAATGATGCTCATAGTCACCTGGTATCTCCACAGACACCTCCACAATGGAGAGGCTCCTTCTCATAGTCACCTGGTATCTCCACAGACACCTCCACAATGGAGAGGCTCCTTCTCAGAGTCACCTGGTATCTCCACAGACACCTCCACAATGGAGAGGCTCCTTCTCATAGTCACCTGGTATCTCCACAGACACCTCCACAATGGAGAGGCTCCTTCTCATAGTCACCTGGTATCTCCACAGACACCTCCACAATGGAGAGGCTCCTTCTCATAGTCACCTGGTATCTCCACAGACACCTCCACAATGGAGAGGCTCCTTCTCAGAGTCACCTGGTATCTCCACAGACACCTCCACAATGGAGAGGCTCCTTCTCATAGTCACCTGGTATCTCCACAGACACCTCCACAATGGAGAGGCTCCTTCTCATAGTCACCTGGTATCTCCACAGACACCTCCACAATGGAGAGGCTCCTTCTCATAGTCACCTGGTATCTCCACAGACACCTTCACAATGGAGAGGCTCCTTCTCATAGTCACCTGGTATCTCCACAGACACCTCCACAATGGAGAGGCTCCTTCTCAGAGTCACCTGGTATCTCCACAGACACCTCCACAATGGAGAGGCTCCTTCTCATAGTCACCTGGTATCTCCACAGACACCTTCACAATGGAGAGGCTCCTTCTCATAGTCACCTGGTATCTCCACAGACACCTCCACAATGGAGAGGCTCCTTCTCATAGTCACCTGGTATCTCCACAGACACCTCCACAATGGAGAGGATCCTTCTCAGAGTCACCTGGTATCTCCACAGACACCTCCACAATGGAGAGGCTCCTTCTCATAGTCACCTGGTATCTCCACAGACACCTCCACAATGGAGAGGCTCCTTCTCAGAGTCACCTGGTATCTCCACAGACACCTCCACAATGGAGAGGCTCCTTCTCAGAGTCACCTGGTATCTCCACAGACACCTCCACAATGGAGAGGCTCCTTCTCATAGTCACCTGGTATCTCCACAGACACCTCCACAATGGAGAGGCTCCTTCTCATAGTCACCTGGTATCTCCACAGACACCTCCACAATGGAGAGGCTCCTTCTCATAGTCACCTGGTATCTCCACAGAAACCTCCACAATGGAGAGGCTCCTTCTCATAGTCACCTGGTATCTCCACAGACACCTCCACAATGGAGAGGCTCCTTCTCAGAGTCACCTGGTATCTCCACAGACACCTCCACAATGGAGAGGCTCCTTCTCATAGTCACCTGGTATCTCCACAGACACCTTCACAATGGAGAGGCTCCTTCTCGTCTTTCACCAGGCTCCCTCCCTCCCTCCCTCCCTCCCTCCCTCCCTCCCTCCCTCCCTCCCTCCCTCCCTCCCTCCCTCTGTACCTCGCTTTCTCCCACTCCCCTTTTCTCCCTCCTCCCTCCCAACTCGCTCTCCCTGTACCTCACTCTCTCCCACTCCCCTTCTCTCCCACCCTCCCTCTCTCCCCCCTCCCTCCCTCACTCCCACCCTCCCTCTCTCCCCCCTCCCTCCCTCCCTCTCTCTCTCTCTCTCTGTATGTCAGTCAGTCATGTGGCTTGGTCCTGTTACAACATAGTTGACCCCTGGCCAACCTTGTGCTTAAAGAAACATTCTCACGCAGCTAGACACCCACAAGACATCCACCATCAAAGAGGGATCACCTCTCGTCAACCCTTCTGCCTCCCCCGTTCTCTCACCCCTCCAGTCTCTCACCCCTCCCCTCTCTCACTCCTTCCTCTATCCATTCTCTCCCCCCTGCCGCCTCCCCTCTCTCCCTCCCTCTCTCGCCCCCTCCTCTCCCCCCCTCCCTTTACCCCCTCCCCCCTCCCCCTTACCTCTCTCACCCCTCTCCACCCGCACCCCTCCCCTCTCTTCTGTTACATAACAGACTGTACCTTGTGAGTCAGGAGATATTTGGCAGGCCAGGGGACAAGCGGTTGGAACATTGTGTTCAGAAAGCAGGTCGTCCCAGTATGGCCAGGAATCACAATGCGGCTCAATGCGGCTTCTCTCCATTGGCCCTCGGCACAATACGGGTTCTTGTCGTTGGTCCATTGGCTCTTGAATAACAATACGGCTACTCCTCATTGGTCCCTGAAGCACAATAAGGCTACTCTTCATTGGTCCCTGGATGGCAGGTTCACACCCAACTCTGAGGGTGTCTACTCACATGATCATCTTTAGAGCCGAGGGCACCATGATCATCTTTAGAGCCGAGGGCACCATGATCATCTTTAGAGCTGAGGGCACCATGATCATCTTTAGAGCTGAGAGCACCATGATCATCTTTAGAGCTGAGGGCACCGTTATCATCTTTAGAGCTGAGGGCACCGTGATCATCTTTAGAGCTGGGGGCACCATGATCATCTTTAGAGCTGAGGGCACCATGATCATCTTTAGAGCTGAGAGCACCGTGATCATCTTTAGAGCTGAGGGCACCATGATCATCTTTAGAGCTGAGGGCACCATGATCATCTTTAGAGCTGAGGGCACCATGATCATCTTTAGAGCTGAGAGCACCGTGATCATCTTTAGAGCTGAGAGCACCGTGATCATCTTTAGAGCTGAGGGCACCATGATCATCTTTAGAGCTGAGGGCACCATGATCATCTTTAGAGCTGAGAGCACCATGATCATCTTTAGAGCCGAGGGCACCATGATCATCTTTAGAGCTGAGGGCACCATTTATTGATCTGTTCTTCTTGTTGATCAGTGGATGGTGGTCCAAAACTCTTCCATGAAGTATTGTGTGTGTGTGTTTGTGTGAAGGAGTGCACTCGTGCATGCTTGTGAGAACTTGTGAGAACTTGTAAGAACTTGTGAGAACTTGTGAGAACTTGTGAGAACTTGTAAGAACTTGTAAGAACTTGTGAGAACTTGTGAGAACTTGTAAGAACTTGTGAGAACTTGTGAGAACTTGTAAGAACATGTGAGAACTTGTGAGAACTTGTGAGAACTTGTGTGCCCGTTCTGAAATACATTATGTAACTGGTACGTCATGCCACAATATTGGATTATTCCCACGTTGAGATGTTAAGATTCACTAATAAGACCTTACAGCTGCTTTTCATGTACCGCCACTTCTTACAACATCTCTCTGTGTTGGTACCAGCTCATCTACCACCAATGTTATCAATTCCCTGCATAATGGCATGCCATTGCTGCCCTTTTCTCATAGAAGCTGTAAGGTCCACTACCACTACCGTTGTTATTATTGTGTTACACAGGTAAAGATCTCAGCTGTTTTGGTTGACAACTGGAAGAGAAGAGGCAGAGGTCTCAGATGTTTTGGTTGACAACTGGAAGAGAAGAGGCAGAGGTCTCAGATGTTTTGGTTGACAACTGGAAGAGAAGAGGCAGAGGTCTCAGCTGTTTTGGTTGACAACTGGAGGAGAAGAGGCAGAGGTCTCAGCTGTTTTGGTTGACAACTGGAAGAGAAGAGGCAGAGGTCTCAGCTGTTTTGGTTGACAACTGGAGGAGAAGAGGCAGAGGTCTCAGCTGTTTTGGTTGACAACTGGAAGAGAACAGCTGTGTTCCTTAGTCTCCACTAGAGGACTCTTCAGCTTTTCCGTTTACTTTGGTTTCCTCCATGAATTAATACAATGATAAAAACGCACACACACACACACACACACACACACACACACACACACACACACACACACACACACACACAGACACACACACACAGACACACACACACACACACACACACACACACACACACACACACACACACACACACACACACACACACACACACACACACACACACACACACACACACCCACACACACACACATGTAATGTGTTGCTCATTCAATGGCTTTACAACAGTTTAGTTCATATTATCTCATGCTGCGTCGGTCCTTTCCCACCCTTCTCTCTTCCCCTCTAGTATCGTGTTTACATGTCTCCCCACAGTGGAAATACAGTGGAGAAGGAAACCGAGTGAGATTTAACAGTCAAGACAGAGTCATTTCTAACGGGCCAACCTCACCCACATCTCAACGTGGGTCTTTCAGACCTGCCAATGTGCAGACAGAGGAGCATGAACACGGATCAGAACCACTGGTTGAGAGAACAAGAGTGTGCAAAGCTTTCATCAAGGCAAAGGGGGGCTACTTTGAAGAATCTCAAATATAAAATATATTTTGATTTGTTTAACACTTTTTCATTACTGCATGATTCCATATATGTTATTTTATAGTTTTGATGTCTTCACTATTATTTTTCAATGTAGAAAATAGTCAAAATGAATGAGTAGGCATGTCCTAACTTTTGCCTGGTACTGTTCAAGTGTTTTACTCAACTGTTCTGCCTGCGGCTACGGAACCCTGAACTGTTCACCGGACGTGCTTCCTGTCCCAGACCTGCTGGTTTAAACTGTTCTGCCTGCGTCTACGGAACCCTGACCTGTTCACCGGACGTGCTTCCTGTCCCAGACCTGCTGGTTTCAACTGTTCTGCCCGCGGCTACAGAACCCTGACCTGTTCACCGGACGTGCTTCCTGTCCCAGACCTGCTGGTTTCAACTGTTCTGCCTGCGGCTACGGAACCCTGACATGTTCACCGGACGTGCTTCCTGTCCCAGACCTGCTGGTTTCAACTGTTCTGCCTGCGGCTACGGAACCCTGACCTGTTCACCGGACGTGCTTCCTGTCCCAGACCTGCTGGTTTCAACTGTTCTGCCTGCGGCTACTGAACCCTAACCTGTTCACTGGACGTGCTTCCTGTCCCACACCTGCTGGTTTCAACTGTTCTGCCTGCGGCTACGGAACCCTGACCTGTTCACCGGACGTGCTTCCTGTCCCAGACCTGCTGGTTTCAACTGTTCTGCCTGCGGCTACGGAACCCTGACCTGTTCACCGGACGTGCTTCCTGTCCCAGACCTGCTGGTTTCAACTGTTCTGCCTGCGGCTACGGAACCCTGACCTGTTCACCGGACGTGCTTCCTGTCCCAGACCTGCTGGTTTCAACTGTTCTGCCTGCGGCTACGGAACCCTGACCTGTTCACCGGACGTGCTTCCTGTCCCAGACCTGCTGGTTTCAACTGTTCTGCCTGCGGCTACGGAACCCTGACCTGTTCACCGGACGTGCTTCCTGTCCCAGACCTGCTGGTTTCAACTGTTCTGCCTGCGGCTACGGAACCCTGACCTGTTCACCGGACGTGCTTCCTGTCCCAGACCTGCTGGTTTCAACTCTCTAGAGACAGTAGGAGCGGTAGAGATACTCTCAATGAAAAGCCAACTGACATGTACTCCTGAGGTGCTGACCTGTTGCCCCCTCGACAACTACTGTGATTATTATTATTATTATTTGACCATGCTGGTCATCTATGAACATTTGAACATCTTGGCCATGTTCTGTTATAATCTCCACCCGGCACAGCCAGAAGAGGACTGGCCACCCCTCATAGCCTGTTTCCTCTCTAGGTTTCTTCCTAGGTTCTGGACTTTCATGGGAGTTTTTCCTAGCCACCGTGCTTCTACATCTGCATTGCTTGCTGTTTGGGGTTTTAGGCTGGGTTTCTGTACAGCACTTAGTGACATCAGCTGATGTAAGAAGGGCTTTATATATAAATACATTTGATTGATTGATACTGTATATATTCTACATGTAATGGTATGGACAGCATGGAAAAGGTGTGTACAGCATCAGTTACATTGGATGAGCCGTGACTAGAATACAGTATATACATATGAAGTGGGTAAAACAGGATGTAAACATTATTAAAGTGACCAGTGTTCAATGACTAGGTACGTCACAGGAGGCTTCTGTAGGGAGGGCGGCTCAAAATAATGTCCGGAACGGAGCAAATGGAATGGTATCAAACACATGGAAACCATGGAAACCATGGAAACCATTCGTTAAAATGGATTTGATACAATTCCACCTATTCCACTTGGTCATTAACACCAGCCTATCCTCCCCAATAAAGGTGCCTCCAACCTCCTGTGATGTACACAGGACAGCTGTCTCTAAGTGGCAGGCTAGAGTATGGGGTTTTCAGGAGGATAGTAACAGTGACTAAGTTCAGGGTAGGGTACTGGGTAGAAGCCGGCAAGTGGTGGATGTTTAACAGTCTGATGGCCTGGAGATAGAAGCTGTTTTTCAGTCTCTCGGTCACAGCTTTGATGCACCTGGACTGTCTCCGGCCTTGTAGTTGGTAGTGGGGTGAACAGGCCATGGCTCGGGTGGCTGAGGTGCTTGATGGGTTAGGGTTAGGATTGAGTTAAAAATGGCCCCTGAAGTGTAGAGTTTTAGTGATGTAGGTGGGGTTGCATCGCTGGCGTAGGCGTGGAAGGATACCATCCAGTACAGATAGTGTTAAACAGGATGCTCCAGACTGACAGCCAGCTGTTGTGCTAACTAAGTAAAACTGAGTTCAGCTTTCAATGTGTCTGAAATAGCACCCTATTCCCTATATAGTGCACTATTTTTTTTTACCCTGTTCTCTAGAGTGTTGGTTAAAAGTAGTGCACTATGTAGGGTCCAGGCTGCCATGTCAGAGAGTCTGGATCAGCTGCTGTCTCTCTACTAGAATAGATCAACCCTGTTCTCTCTACTAGAATAGATCAACCCTGTTCTCTCTACTAGAATAGATCAACCCTGTTCTCTCTACTAGAATAGATCGACCCTGTTCTCTCTAATAGAATAGATCAACCCTGTTCTCTCTACTAGAATAGATCGACCCTGTTCTCTCTACTAGAATAGATCAACCCTGTTCTCTCTACTAGAATAGATCGACCCTGTTCTCTCTAATAGAATAGATCAACCCTGTTCTCTCTACTAGAATAGATCAACCCTGTTCTCTCTCTACTAGAATAGATCAACCCTGTTCTCTCTACTAGAATAGATCAACCCTGTTCTCTCTACTGGACTAGATCAACCCTGTTCTCTCTACTAGAATAGATCATCCCTGTTCTCTCTACTGGACAAGATCAATACTGTTCTCTCTCTACTGGACTAGATTAACCCTGTTCTCTCTCTACTGGACTAAATCAACCCTGTTCTCTCTCTACTGGAATAGCTCAACCCTGTTCTCTCTCTACTGGACTAGATCAACCCTGCTCTCTCTCGACTGGACTAGATCAACCTTGTTCTCTCTCTACTGGACTAGATCAACCCTGTTCTCGCTCTACTGGACTAGATCAACCCTGTTCTCTCTCTACTGGACTAGATCAACCCTGTTCTCTCTCTACTAGAATAGATCAACCCTGTTCTCTCTCTACTGGACTAGATCAACCCTGTTCTCTCTCTACTAGAATAGATCAACCCTGTTCTCTCTCTACTGGACTAGATCAACCCTGTTCTCTCTCTACTAGAATAGATCAACCCTGTTCTCTCTCCTCCTGGAATAGATCAGCGCTGTTCTCTCTCTACTAGAATAGATCAACCCTGTTCTCTCTCTACTAGAATAGATCAACCCTGTTCTCTCCTCCTGAAATAGATCAACCTTGTTCTCTCTCTACTGGACTTGAACAACCCTGTTCTCTCTCTACTGGACTAGATCAACCCTGTTCTCTCTCTACTGGACCAGATCAACATTGTTCTCTCTCTACTGGACTAGATCAACCCTGTTCTCTCTCTACTAGAATAGATCAACCCTGTTCTCTCCTCCTGGAATAGATCAGCGCTGTTCTCTCTACTGAAATAGATCAACCTTGTTCTCTCTCTACTGGACTAGATCAACCCTGTTATCTCTCTACTAGAATAGATCAACCCTGTTCTCTCTCTACTGGACTAGATCAACCCTGTTCTCTCTCTCTCTACTCCTGGAATAGATCAGCACTGTTCTATCTCTCTCTACTCCTGGACTAGATCAACCCTGTTCTCTCTCTCTCTACTCCTGGACTAGATCAACCCTGTTCTCTCTCTCTCTCCTCCTGGAATAGATCAGCGCTGTTCTCTTTCTACTGGAATATATCAACCTTGTTTTTTCTCTCCTCCTGGAATAGATCAATTTTGTTCTCTCTCTGCTGGACTAGATCAACCACGTTCTCTCTCTACTAGAATAGATCAACCACGTTCTCTCTCTACTAGAATATATCAACCACGTTCTCTCTCTACTAGAATAGATCAACCACGTTCTCTCTCTGCTGGACTAGATCAACCATGTTCTCTCTCTACTAGAATATATCAACCATGTTCTCTCTCTACTAGAATGGATCAACCATGTTCTCTCTCTGCTGGACTAGATCAACCACGTTCTCCCGCTCAGAGAGTTGGTGGGTGAGATGGTGGGGTAGGACTGGCAAACTCTTTGCTGCCACACATTTATTCAAATATCCTTTTGTAAACAACACCACGGGTTCCCTATAACAATGTATGTGGTTAGAAATGATAAACAAAGGCCTTCAGTACATTGTGTACTATATCTGTATTTCTCTACCTGACATTATGAACTGCTGTAGGCAATGTGATACCTTATGATAAGCTGTAGACCACACTCTCTACCAAGAGAGCTCTCATCTGTATTATTCGTAGCCGTCTATGTACCACCACAAAGCGAAGCTGACACTAAGACCGCTCTCAACCAACTCTATAAGAACATAAGCAAAGAAGAAAATGCTCACCCAGAAGCGGCGCTCCTATTGGCTGGGATTTTAATGCAGGCAAACAAATCAGTTTAACCATATTTTTACCAGCATGTCACATGTGCAACCAGGGAAAACAAAATCCTAGACCACCTTTACTCCACACACAGAGATGCATACAAAGCTCTCCCCCGCCCTACATTTGGCAAATCTGACCACAATTCTATTCTCCTGATTCCTGATTATAAGCAAAAACTAAAGCAGGATGTACCAGTGACTCGCTCAATAAGGAAGTGGTCAGATGACGAGGATGCCACACTAAACCAGTTTATAATAACAGATAACACAACAGTGAGCTAAACCAGTTTAGAAAAACAGATAACACAACAGTGAACTAAACCAGTTTAGAAAAACAGATAACACAACAGTGAACTAAACCAGTTTATAATAACAGATAACACAACAGTGAGCTAAACCAGTTTAGAAAAACAGATAACACAACAGTGAGCTAAACCAGTTTAGAAAAACAGATAACACAACAGTGAGCTAAACCAGTTTAGAAAAACAGATAACACAACAGTGAACTAAACCAGTTTATAATAACAGATAACACAACAGTGAGCTAAACCAGTTTAGAAAAACAGATAACACAACAGTGAACTAAACCAGTTTATAATAACAGATAACACAACAGTGAACTAAACAAGTTTATAATAACAGATAACACAACAGTGAACTAAACCAGTTTATAATAACAGATAACACAACAGTGAACTAAACAAGTTTATAATAACAGATAACACAACAGTGAACTAAACCAGTTTATAAAAACAGATAACACAACAGTGAACTAAACCAGTTTATAATAACAGATAACACAACAGTGAACTAAACCAGTTTAGAAAAACAGATAACACAACAGTGAACTAAACCAGTTTATAATAACAGATAACACAACAGTGAGCTAAACCAGTTTAGAAAAACAGATAACACAACAGTGAACTAAACAAGTTTATAATAACAGATAACACAACAGTGAACTAAACCAGTTTATAATAACAGATAACACAACAGTGAACTAAACAAGTTTATAATAACAGATAACACAACAGTGAGCTAAACCAGTTTAGAAAAACAGATAACACAACAGTGAACTAAACCAGTTTATAATAACAGATAACACAACAGTGAACTAAACCAGTTTATAGTAACAGATAACACAACAGTGAGCTAAACCAGTTTATAATAACAGATAACACAACAGTGAACTAAACCAGTTTATAATAACAGATAACACAACAGTGAACTAAACCAGTTTATAATAACAGATAACACAACAGTGAACTAAACCAGTTTATAATAACAGATAACACAACAGTGAACTAAACCAGTTTATAATAACAGATAACACAACAGTGAGCTAAACCAGTTTATAATAACAGATAACACAACAGTGAGCTAAACCAGTTTTGAAAAACAGATAACACAACAGTGAGCTAAACCAGTTTTGAAAAACAGATAACACAACAGTGAGCTAAACCAGTTTTGAAAAACAGATAACACAACAGTGAGCTAAACCAGTTTAGAAAAACAGATAACACAACACTGAGCTAAACCAGTTTATAATAACAGATAACACAATGGTGAACTTAACTAGTTTCTAACAGCTGCTATGAGTCCCTGAGGGATTCATTGATCATAACAGGAATACACTCAGTTAGTGGACAAAGCAGGAAGGAGGTGTGAGCAGTAGCCAAGGGGTCACGTTTTGGGTTGTCTTGTGTTTAGCTCAGCTGAAGGGAGAACTGTGGATTTCTACGGGGCTGGGATCCAATTCTCTGTTTGGCTATAAGTGGTGTTGGCCAGAGTAACATTTTAAAACACTGCTGTGGATTTCTCATACAGAGAGAGAGAGACAGAGTGAGAGAGACAGAGAGAGAAAGAGTGAGAGATGCCAAAAACTGCAGTACAATGCTGGTTTGCTTGCAGGTCCTGGTTAGAGGAGGGGTTAGCCATGTTGAAAAGAAGCAGTTTGTTTGTGGAACAGTCAGCCAGACAGGCAGCAGGTAGTGGTTATGGGGCAGTGGGCATGGAGCACTGGGACTAGCTGTGTTACTTATGGGCCTTGGCAAAGTTGGCATGAAGCATTGTGCCTGTGTTATGGAATATGTGTGTGTGTGTAAGCAATGAATTCTGTGTGCCACACCATGCCGCAACAAGCTGCTAGGCTGGCAGATAATTAGCCATGCCTGGCAACGGCATAACCACTCCTGGAGTGTTGGAATGGACGGCCTCATAATCTGTTGTGAGGGAGACATGACAAGACATATCGCTAAACAGCTGATCACAGATATGCATCTTTCAAAATACCACCCTCCCTCCTCTTCAGGAAAGAGACCAGTTGTTTAGCGATGCATCTTGTGTCGTGTCATTACTATCGTTAAATTGAACACTTATAGTTTTTATCAAAGATTCTCTGTAATTAGTATTACGAGATCAACTGATTAATCATGTAACTGTAATTAACTAGGAAGTCGGGGCACCAAGGAAAAATATTCAGATGACAAAGTTGTCATTTCCTAAAATAACTTTTCAGATATTTTATCTGATCAATTAGTCTTCGAATTAATTAATTATTTACTTTACCTCATGTTAGTCTCATTCCAAACGTCGTAAATTGTTGGTTATCTGCACGAATCCAGTCTTCACTATGAGCCATCTATACATCAATTGTCTTAAATCATTTATTTATTACTAACTAATTCACAGAAATGCATAAACAAACAGTAAATGTGGTTACAAGAAATGATAGGAGAATGTGCCCTAGTGGGCTAAACCGGCATGGTGGCTTGTTAGACAAAGGGGGAAGTGGGGGTCGACTAAGAAGTCACTACAGAGTGATAATTCTAACAATTGAAATGCTAATCCTTTGCACATGAACGCTCACTCATTCGGGAACAATTGCAATCGATGTATATATTTACGCTCAGTGTGTCGTCTTGATCGCTGGTGAAAAGTTTGTTTATTTTGTAGAATTGTCAGGGTTTATCACTACTGTCTGCTATAATCACTACCCTGCATACCTCTACCACTGTAATACAGGGTTTATCACTACTGTCTGCTATAATCACTACCCTGCATACCTCTACCACTGTAATACAGGGTTTATCACTACTGTCTGCTATAATCACTACCCTGCATACCTGTACCACTGTAATACAGGGTTTATCACTACTGTCTGCTATAATCACTACCCTGCATACCTGTACCACTGTAATACAGGGTTTATCACTACTGTCTGCTATAATCACTACCCTGCATACCTCTACCACTGTAAAACAGGGTTTATCACTACTGTCTGCTATAATCACTACCCTGCATACCTCTACCACTGTAAAACAGGGTTTATCACTACCCTGCATACCTCTACCACTGTAAAACAGGGTTTATCACTACTGTCTGCTATAATCACTACCCTGCATACCTCTACCACTGTAATACAGGGTTTATCACTACTGTCTGCTATAATCACTACCCTGCATACCTCTACCACTGTAAAACAGGGTTTATCACTACTGTCTGCTATAATCACTACCCTGCATACCTCTACCACTGTAAAACAGGGTTTATCACTACCCTGCATACCTCTACCACTGTAAAACAGGGTGTATCACTACTGTCTGCTATAAACCACTGTAATACAGGGTTTATCACTACTGTCTGCTATAATCACTACCCTGCATACCTCTACCACTGTAAAACAGGGTTTATCACTACCCTGCATACCTCTACCACTGTAATACAGGGTTTATCACTACTGTCTGCTATAATCACTACCCTGCATACCTCTACCACTGCAAAACAGGGTTTATCACTACCCTGCATACCTCTACCACTGTAAGACAGGGTTTATCACTACCCTGGATACCTCTACCACTGTAATACAGGGTTTATCACTACTGTCTGCTATAATCACTACCCTGCATACCTCTACCACTGTAATACAGAGTTTATCACTACTGGCTGGCACCTATAATCATAACCTGCTCCCCCCTACCATCTCCCCTCCTCTCCCCTCCCCACCACCCTACACTGGCTCCCATTTGGGAGACCATTTAAAATGTTATTTATAATGTTTCTCAGCATGGTAGATGGGAAAGAAGCGTTAATGCAGATTCCTGCCGTTGTCATTGTGTGTGTATGTATTTCCCCCAAGCCTCCAGGCAGAAGCAAGTAATTAGCTCACCCCATCCTGATTAGCATGTACTTAACCAGTAGATATTACCTCTACAGTCTTAACTAGTAGAGACCACCTCTACAGTCTTAACCAGTAGAGACCACCTCTACAGTCTTAACCAGTAGATATCACCTCTACAGTCTTAACCAGTAGAGACCACCTCTACAGTCTTAACCAGTAGATATCACCTCTACAGTCTTAACTAGTAGAGACCACCTCTACAGTCTTAACCAGTAGAGACCACCTCTACAGTCTTAACCAGTAGATATCACCTCTACAGTCTTAACCAGTAGAGACCACCTCTACAGTCTTAACCAGTAGATATTACCTCTACAGTCTTAACTAGTAGAGACCACCTCTACAGTCTTAACCAGTAGAGACCATCTCTACAGAGTCTTAACCAGTAGATATTACCTATACAGTCTTAACTAGTAGAGACCACCTCTACAGTCTTAACCAGTAGATATCACCTCTACAGAGTCTTAACCAGTAGATATCACCTCTACCGTCTTAACCAGTAGAGAACACCTCTACAGAGTCTTAACCAGTAGAGACCACCTCTACAGAGTCTTAACCAGTAGATATTACCTCTACAGTCTTAACCAGTAGAGACCACCTCTACAGAGTCTAAACCAGTAGATATTACCTCTACAGTCTTAACCAGTACAGACCACCTCTACAGAGTCTTAACCAGTAGATATTACCTCTACAGTCTTAACCAGTAGAGACCAACTCTACAGAGTCTTAACCAGTAGATATCACCTCTACAGTCTTAACCAGTAGATATCACCTCTACAGTCTTAACCAGTAGAGACCACCTCTACAGGGTCTTAACCAGTAGAGACCACCTCTACAGAGTCTTAACCAGTAGATATTACCTCTACAGTCTTAACCAGTAGAGACCACCTCTACAGTCTTAACCAGTAGAGACCACCTCTACAGTCTTAACCAGTAGAGATCACCTCTACAGTCTTAACCAGTAGAGACCACCTCTACAGAGTCTAAACCAGTAGATATTACCTCTACAGTCTTAACCAGTAGAGACCACCTCTACAGAGTCTAAACCAGTAGAGACCACCTCTACAGAGTCCCACCACCTTCAATAAACAGATCACCTCCTGATAATTAACCCATTCAGTTACACTAGGACCAATGGACAACAGGTAGGTGTGTGCGTGTGCGTTTGTACGTGTGTGTGTCTGAAACAACATTCAGGTGTAGGATCATCAACAACAGGATGACGAAGATCAAAACCTCAACTCCCACTGACTTCCTCTCCTCTATCACACCCAACGCTGGGGGGCAGGGAGAGAGAGAGAGAGAGAGAGAGAGAGAGAGTGTGTGTGTGTGTGTGTGTGTGTGTGTGTGTGTGTGTGTGTGTACGTCGTCACCTCCTTTTGGTTATATCCTCTGAATACCTGGTGTTTCTTTACTGGGTTAATCTGTCCCACGGCTGAATACATACCCTGAGCCCCTATACTACCAATCAGGTTTGAGTAACTTTGGTCAACTCTGAGTTCATCTCGGAATAACCGGTCATACAAAAGTGCCTCACCTTTAAGCCAGGTTAATTTCTACGGCAATGAAACCTTCAGAACTAACCTGCTCTGGGGCAGACTGACTCACGGCTAACTCCGCTCACTCTGAACGAAATGACTGAGCTGCAAGTTGAGGACCAAATCAGATTCCCTCCCTCTCGCAAAGATTGCATCATCATCCCATTGTCACGCCCTGACCTTAGTTATCTTTGTTTTCTTTATTATTTTGGTTAGGTCAGGGTGTGACGAGGGTGGTTGGTTTAGTTTTTGTACTGTCTAGGGGTTTTGTATGTCTAGGGGTTTTTGTATGTGTAGGGGTTTTTGTATGTCTAGGGGTTTATATGTCTATGGTTGCCTAGATTGGTTCTCAATAAGAGGCAGCTGTTTATTGTTGTCTCTGATTGGGGACCATATTTAGGTGGCCATATTCCTTGGGTATTTTGTGGGTTGTTATTCTATGTTTAGTTGCCTGTTTGCACTAGTCACATAGCTTCACGGTTCGTTATCTTGTTTTGTATAGTTTGTTCAGTGTTCTCTCTTTCATTAAAGAAGCTGTACGCTTACCATGCTGCGCCTCGGTCTCCTCCATATGACGACCGTGACAGAACAACCCACCATAAAAGGACCAAGCAGCGTGAAAAGGAGGAACAGCGCTTAATGGGGAAATGGACCTGGGAGGAGATATTAGATGGAGCAGGACCCTGGACGCAGCCGGGGGAGTATCGTCATCCTAAGGAGGAGATAGAGGCAGCGAAAGCGGAACGGCGGCGATACTACGAGGAGAAATTCCGGAGAATAGAGGAATGGCGACGATATGAGGGTACACGGCTAGCACGGAAGCCCGAGAGGCAGCCCCAATAATTTTTGGGAGGAGATTGCATGAGTCAGGTCGGAGACCTGAGCCAACTCCTCGTGCTTACTGTGGGGAGCGTGTTACTGGTCAGGCACCGTGTTATGCGGTGGAGTGCACGGTGTCTCCAGTGCGCTATTCCAGCCCGGTGCGCTATTCTAGCCCGGTGCGCTCTATTCCAGCTCCTTGCATTGGCTGGGCCAGAATGGGCATCCAGCCAGGAAGGAGGGTGCCGGCTCAGCGCTCCTGGTCTCCAGTATACCTCTTTGGACCATCCTGCGCCAGCTCTGCGTACTGTGTCTCCGGTGAGTCTGCAGTGCGTCCTGTGCCAGCACCCTGAAAATTAACATCCAGCCAGGATTGGTTGTGTCAGCTCTACACTCCAGACCTCCAGTGCGCCTCCACAATCCAGTACGTCTTGTGCCTGCTCCCCGCACTCGCCCTGAGCTGCGTGTCACCAGCCCAGTACCACCAGTGCCGGCACCACGCACCAGGCCTACAGTGCGCCTCGGCAGTCCAGTACGCCCTGTTCCTGCTCCTCGCACTCGCCCTGAGGTGCCTGTCTCCAGCATGGTACCACCAGTGCCGGCACCATGCACCAGGCCTACAGTACCCAGTCCAGAGCGTCCGGAAACAGTACCCAGTCCAGAGCGTCCGGCGACAGTACCCAGTCCAGAGCGTCCGGCGACAGTACCCAGTCCAGAGCGTCCGGCGACAGTACCCAGTCCAGAGTATCCGGCGACTGTACCCAGTCCAGAGTATCCGGCGACAGTACCCAGTCCAGAGCGTCCGGCGACAGTACCCAGTCCAGAGTATCCGGCGACTGTACCCAGTCCAGAGTATCCGGCGACAGTACCCAGTCCAGAGAGTCCGGCGACAGTACCCAGTCCAGAGAGTCCGGCGACAGTACCCAGTCCAGAGAGTCCGGCGACAGTACCCAGTCCAGAGAGTCCGGCGACAGTACCCAGTCCAGAGTATCCGGCGACAGTACCCAGTCCAGAGTATCCGGCGACAGTACCCAGTCCAGAGTATCCGGCGACAGTACCCAGTCCAGAGTATCCGGCGACAGTACCCAGTCCAGAGTATCCGGCGACTGTACCCAGTCCAGAGTATCCGGCGACAGTACCCAGTCCAGAGTATCCGGCGACTGTACCCAGTCCAGAGTATCCGGCGACTGTACCCAGTCCAGAGTATCCGGCGACAGTACCCAGTCCAGAGTATCCGGCGACTGTACCCAGTCCAGAGAGTCCGGCGAAAGTTCACAGACCGGAACCTCCAATGACGGGCCACAGTCCGGAACCTCCAACGACGGGCCACAATCCGGAACCTTCAAGGACGGGACACAGTCCGGAACCTCCAAGGACGGGACACAGTCCGGAACCTTCAAGGACGGGACACAGTCCGGAACCTTCAAGGACGGGACACAGTCCGGAACCTTCAAGGACGGGACACAGTCCGGAACCTCCAAGGACGGGACACAGTCCGGAACCTCCAAGGACGGGCCACAATCCGGAACCTCCAAGGACGGGACACAGTCTGGAACCTCCAACGACGGTCCCCAGCCGGGGGTCTCCAGCGACGGTCCCCAGCCCGGGGTCTCCAGAGACGGTCCCCAGCCCGGGGTCTCCAGCGACGATCCCCATCCCGGGGTCTCCAGCGACGGTTCCCAGCCCGGGGTCTCCAGCGACAGTCCCCAGTCCAGAACATCCATAATTCAAAAGCTTAAATTCTTGTTAATCTAACTGTGTTGTTCGATTTACAATAGGCTTTACAGCGAAAGCATACAATGCGATTGTCTGAAGATGGTGCACCACATCAACATATTTTTCAACCAGCACAGGCTTCACAAAATCACAAATAGCGATTAAATAAGTCACTTACTTTTGAAAATCTTCCTCTGTTTGCAATTCCAAGGGTCCCAGCTACAACAAAAATGGTTGTTTTGTTAGATAAAATCATTCGTTATATCCCAAAAAGTCTGTTTAGGTGGTGCCATCGATTTCAGTAATCCACTCGTTCAACATGAAGACAAAGGAATCCAAAAAGCTACCTCTAAACTTCGTCCAAACAAGTCCAGCATTTCTATTTAATCCTCAGGTACCATAACATGTAAATAAACTATAATATTTCATATGGCAAGTAGTATGTTCAATAGGAAAGTAAAATTAGTAAGCACGCACCCTCTTCCTCGTGTGCTGAAAGACTGATATTGTTCCGGTGGTCTCTTCACAAAAACTCAAAATTCTTGCTCATTTTTGAAGAAACAAGCCTGAAACCTTGAATAAAGACTGTTGACATCTGGTGGAAGCCATGGGAATTGCAATCTGGGAGCCGGAATTACATAGGATCCATAGTTTTCCATTATAAAAGTCTGGGACCTAAAAAAAAAATGTCTGGTTGGTTTTTCTCCAGATTTTCGCTTGCCATATAAATGATGTTATAGTCTCCTACATTATGTTAACATTTATACAAACGTCAGAGTGTTTTCTTTCCAATGGTACCAATTATATGCATATCTTGGTTTCAGGGTCTGGGCAACAGGCAGTTTACTTTGGGCACGTCAGTCAAGCGGAAATGGAGACAAATATACCCTATTCTGAAGAAATTTTAATGGGCAAAAGAACACAGACACTGGATAAAGGAACTCTGCCTAGAAGGCCAGCATTCCGGAGTCGCCTCTTCGCTGTTGACGTTGAGACTGGTGTTTTGTGGATAGTATTTAATGAAGCTGCCAGTTGAGGAATTATGAGGCATCTGTTTCTCAAACTAGACACTCTAATGCACTTGTACTCTTGCTCAGTTGTGCACTGGGGCCTCCCACTCCTCTTTCTATTCTGGTTAGAGCCAGCTTGCGCTGTTCTGTGAAGGGAGTAGTACACAGTGTTGTACAAGATCTTCAGTTTCTTGGCAATTTCTCGTATGGAACAGCCTTCATTTCTCAGAACAAGAATAGACTGACGAGTATCAGAAGAAAGGACTTTGTTTCTGGCCATTTTGAGCCTGTAATTGAACACACAAATGCTGATGCTCCAGATACTCTACTAGTCTAAAGAAGGCCAGTTTTATTGCTTCTTTAATCAGGACAACCATTTTCAGCTGTGCTAACATAGTTGCAAAAGGGTTTTCTAATGATCAATTCGCCTTTTAAAATTATAAACTTGGATTAGCTAACACAATGTGCCATTGGAACACAGGAGTGATGGTTGCTGATAATGAGACTCTGTACGCCTATGTAGATATTCCATAAAAAATCAGCCATTTCCAGCTACAATAGTCATTTACAGCATTAACAATGTCTACACTGTATTTCTGATCAATTTGATGTTACTTTAATGGACAAAAAATGTGATTTTCTTTCAATAACAGGGACATTTCTAAGTGACCCCAAACTTTTGAACGGTAGTGTATATATACAGTATAACAATCATCAGATATATATAGATAACAACCAGCAATGGCATGTAAATAACACGTATTAATTTATCAAATATGATACAATCGCCTTCAAGAGCTCTGATCCTTTATGGCACAGGAGATAGCTAGTGTACTTAACCTACAATCACAGGGTTGTGTGTGGGTGTTTGCGTGTGTGTGTGTGTGTGTGTGTGTGTGTGTAAACATAGCCCGTTTCTCTTCGCTAGGCTCTGTGAGAGTGCTCTACCCCCTGACAGGTCAGCCTAGCAACAGGCCTAGCAACATGCCTAGCAACAGGCCTAGCAACAGGCCTTCCTCTGCTTCCATTTTCACAGGGGTTCTCCAAATAACTCAGCTGGCGAGCCTGCAGCGGTCTCTCTTCCTTTTGATCCCCCTCTCTTCTCTCTCAGCCAGCTGTCTCTGTGTCTGGGAGACGGAGGGATGGAGGGAGAGGGAACGGAAGAGAGAAAGAGAGGGAGTTGCCTGTGTTTTCACAAAAACAAAATAACCACGCAAACTCATATCCTGTGCTTTCATGGACTTTATTGACTCAATCTACAGTACGCCATTTCCTCTGTTACTTTCAATATGTAAATAATTCTCAATATTGTGGTTGTCATCAACATCACCAAGACAAACGATAGAGAATCCAACCCAGGCCCCATACATTGACTTTGACCCATTGATAGCCTTCCTCTTTAACTGATCCTTGATGAGGATTCCCTGTCTCATCACGCAACAGCCCTGCAGCCGCTACAGAAACTGGATTGTGGCTCAGAATCACAGGGGCCCAAAGGTAGAAACTGGACCACGGCTAATAGAATCTCAGAGAATCACAGGGGCTCGAGGGTAGAAACTGGGCCGTGGCTCAGTAAGAGAATCCAAGCCCAGGGGCCCAAGGGTGTCTTGTTTAACCATCTTGGATGCCTCAGCAAAAGGTAGGCCGTGTTGTTGCGTGACAGTTTATCCGTAATGAATGGACCACAACGCAGGCCTGCTGAATGGAAGTAAACAGGAAATTAATGGAAGTGAACGGGAGTGGAAGCAGAGGGTAGAGGGGACCAAGCTATAGGTAAATCCTCTAGAAGAATGTCCCGGGCCCCTAGGGCCCTCCAGGGCCCAGCCCCTCACATCTCCCTGTGTGTTCTCCGTGTTCTCCTTTCAGCATTAACTGGGCTGGCTGGCTCTATCGGTGCTGGAGAGGGAAGAGTTGGGAGAGAAAGAGGGATGTTGGTTGGGATGAGAGAGGGAGGAGAGAGAAAGAGGGGGACTTTGGTTTTGCTGCTTCAGTGCTTAGCAGAAACTCTAATCCATTTGGCCCCCACGCAAGGGCCAGCCAGAATCTCTCTTCCTCCCCTCCTCTCATCTCCTCCTCTCCTCTCCTCCTCCCCTCCTCCCCTCCTCTTTCTCCTGCCAGTTTCACATCGCTGGGCAGTGTGCCAACCCAACTGTCTCTCTGTGGGTGACATCACTGCTTGGCATAAAGGGGCAGGGGGCGGGAAAGGGGGGTAATTAGGTTTAGTTGGTTGAAGTAACCGTGTGTGTGTGTGTGTGTGTGTGTTGTGATGGGAACAAGGCTTTACGCAGTGTAGAGCACGTAGATGGCTGGCGCTGACGATGGAAGGAGAATCCGGTTCAGAAAGTGGGTATAAACATTTTGTCAATAAGACACACTATGGATATCATTTAACTCACTTTTAATTCCCTTGTTTTCCTCAAAATGTTATTTGGGTTCCTCAAAATAATCAAACAATCAAAAATGTAAGAAAAAAATAAGTCCTTTTCTCGGATACTGCACCTGATGCAGGGTATACTAAAATGTTCTAGAATGTGTTAGAACACAGAAAATGGAATTGAAAGACAATCTGACCAAGGTTCTAGAATGTGTTAGAACACAGAAAATGGAACTGAAAGTCAATCTGACCAAGGTTCTAGAATGTGAGCTGTGGGGTTAGTTTGTTTGCAGTGATGGGGGAGAAGGGAGGTGCAGTGTGAGACCTTGCTTTAATGACCCACTGTAGACTCTATACATGACCATCCTAGTACAATACTCCTTCAGGCCGCTACCCTCCACCCCTCCTTCACCCACCCTGCACCACTCTGCTCTGCCTGACTATACACAGCCCTAGCCCAACACCCCACTATACACACAGCCTATTTAAAGGTCATGTCTTTGTGTATGCAACTCACTTTGTCAACCTCTATTTACGACTTCCTTTACAAGGCCCCGGTCCTTTGAATATGAACTATGTGAGCGGTCCTGCCACACAGACAGCCTCCTCCAGATACAAGGACTACTGCATCCCAAATGGCACCCTATTCCCTACATAGTGCATTACCTTTGACCAGAGCCCCATGGGTAGTGCACTATATTTGGAATTGGGAGCCATTTGAGATGAAACTTTTCCAGAGAGATCCCCTGTGAACTCCAGATCCAGCCCAGCACTCAGCCTCAGATTGGGGTCTTTGTGCTCCAAACTACTGCTTCCATGGATGTCCCAGTGCCATTCATTAAGCACTTGAGTTTAGTCAACGGCCAATTGGTAGGGAGGGGAGAATTAATTATACATTTGATAATTTACATTGTGTAATGATTGATCCATTGTATGGTCTGGGAGCACACATTGCACCAGACATTATCTACAGTATGACTGAGGAGTCGGTTTCAGTTTTAATCATTACAGGTACTGAGAATGAAACAATTAAATAAAAACAAGAGGGAGCAAAGAGAAAGTCAGTAAAAGGAGGAGAAGAGATGAGATTTGTTCATGTCAACGTGTGTCATTGTGTGTCATTGTGTGTCATCGTGTGTCATCATGGAGTGAGACTGTAGAGTGATGACACAACAACATAAATACTGTGAGTCATAGAGCCTCTCATAAACAGCAACTCACACACACACACACACACACACGCATGCACGCACGCACACACACACACACACACACACACACACGCACACACATAGCGGGGGCAGGAAGGGGACAGGGGAGCAGTAGTCAGTCTGGGCTGGTGGTTTCTCTCAGTCAATAAGCCCTTTTACTGAGTCTCAGGAAATCCTAATTGGAGTCAGAAGTGGCTCCAACAGCCAGATGAAAAATGAGGGAGGGAGGGAGGGGGGAGGGAGGGGGTAGGACAGGGAGGAGGGAGGGAGTAGGACAGGGAGGAGAGCGGGAGTAGGACAGGGAGGGAGTAGGACAGGGAGGAGGGAGGGGGTAGGACAGGGTGGAGGGAGGGGGTAGGACAGGGAGGAGGGAGGAGGGAGGGAGGGGGTAGGACAGGGAGGAGAGCGGGAGTAGGGAGGGAGTAGGACAGGGAGGAGGGAGGGGGTAGGACAGGGAGGAGGGAGGAGGGAGGGAGGGGGTAGGACAGGGAGGAGAGCGGGAGTAGGGAGGGAGTAGGACAGGGAGGAGGGAGGGGGTAGGACAGGGAGGAGGGAGGGAGTAGGACAGGGAGGGAGTAGGACAGGGAGGAGGGAGGGGGTAGGACAGGGTGGAGGGAGGGGGTAGGACAGAGAGGGAGTAGGACAGGGAGGAGGGAGGGGGTAGGACAGGGTGGAGGGAGGTGGTAGGACAGGGAGGAGGGATGGAGGGGGTAGGACAGGGAGGAGGGAGGGGGTAGGACAGGGAGGAGATATGGAGGGGGTAGGCCAGGGAGGAGGGAGGAGGGAGGGAGGGGGTAGGACAGGGAGGAGGGAGGAGGGAGGAGGGAGGGAGGGGGTAGGACAGGGAGGAGAGCGGGAGTAGGGAGGGGGTAGGACAGGGAGGAGGGAGAGAGTAGGACAGGGAGGGAGTAGGACAGGGAGGAGGGAGGGAGTAGGGAGGGGGTAGGACAGGGAGGAGAGAGGGAGTAGGACAGGGAGGGGAGAGGGAGTAGGACAGGGAGGAGGGATGGAGGGGGTAGGACAGAGATGAGGGAGGGGGTAGGACAGGGAGGATGGAGGGAGTAGGACAGGGAGGAGAGAGGGAGCAGGACAGGGAGGAAGGTGAGAGTAGGACAGGGAGGGAGTAGGACAGGGACGAGGGAGGGAGTAGGGAGGGGGTAGGACAGGGAGGAGAGAGGGAGTAGGACAGGGATAGGGGAGGGAGTAGGACAGGGAGGAGGGATGGAGGGGGTAGGACAGAGATGAGGGAAGGGTTGGACAGGGAGGATGGAGGGAGTAGGACAGGGAGGATGGAGGGAGCAGGACAGGGACAACACCAAAACACTCATTCTCTCTCATTCACCCACCGTCTCAACACCAAAACCCACCTTGTCTCAACACCACAACACTCATTCTCTCTCATTCATAGGAACCACATCCCCTCAGTGAAATGGCCCTTTCTCACCCTGTCCATTCTGACACACAAACACCCACATGCACATTTATTCACAGCAGAACAGAGCCTCAAGCTCCGAGACTCACTGTTATGCAGAAATGGAAACGGGGTCAGTCCACCACAGACTGTGTTGTTATCACTGTGAAGCACTGTGTCTCAATAAAGCACAAATATAGTGTGTGTGTGTGTGTGTGTGTGTGTGTGTGTGTGTGTGTGTGTGTGTGTGTGTGTGTGTGTGTGTGTGTGTGTGTGTGTGTGTGTGTGTGTGTGTGTGTGTGTGCATGCGTGTACAAGGCCTATACAACAGCTTTCTTTCTTTGTATTTTGAAACCTGTACTCATAGTCTGGGGAGTGACGGACTGAACTGACTGGTCAGAAAGATATGTCTCCTGAGAGTTAGTTTAGTCTGGCACATTCTCGCCATAACCACAACACACCCCAGTGGATGGACAGAGTCAGAGAGTACAATGGCTGGCGCTGAGAGCTCATAATCTCCTAATTAACTACTACAGCCTCTGACGTGTTGAGTTGTGTCTGTCACCGTGCCGTGTAAAAGAGGCAACCACAGGTGACATGGGTCCAGGAGCACCCTGGACGCCCAAGCACATCCAATGAAAGGCCAGTGTTGTGGCTTTACACCCCATGTGTCAACAGCCTGTCTTGATTTCTAGCTTCTTGGTTTTCAGGCTTTATCCCTTCACACACTCACTTTAATTCCTCTCCCTCTCTCTCTCCCCCCCTCTCTCTCTCTCTCTCTCGCTCTCATTACTCTCTCTCTCTCCCTCTCTCATTGCTCTCCCTCTCTCTCATTACTCTCTCTCTCTCTCTCTCTCATTACTCTCTCTCTCTCTCTCGCTCTCATTACTCTCTCTCTCTCCCTCTCTCTCTCCCCCCCTTTCTCTCTCTCTCTCTCTCTCTCTCTCTCTCATTACTCTCTCTCATTACTCTCCCTCTCTCTCATTACTCTCTCTCTCTCTCTCCCTCTCTCATTACTCTCCCTCTCTCTCTCTCTCTCTCTCTCTCTCTCTCATTACTCTCTCTCTCTCCCTCTCATTACTCTCTCTCGCTCTCTCTCTCCCTCTCTCATTACTCTCTCTCTCTCTCTCTCCCTCTCTCATTACTCTCTCTCTCTCTCCCTCTCTCATTACTCTCTCTCTCTCTCTCTCTCTCCCTCTCTCATTACTCTCTCTCTCCCTCTCTCATTACTCTCTCTCTCTCTCTCCCTCTCTCATTACTCTCTCTCATTAATCTCTATCTCTCTCTCCCTCTCTCATTACACTCTCTCTCTCTCTCCCATTACTCTCTCTCTCTCCCTCTCTCATTACTCTCTCTCTCTCCCTCTCTCATTACTCTCTCTCTCTCCCTCTCTCATTACTCTCTCCTCTCTCATTACTCTCTCTCATTACTCTCTCTCTCTCCCTCTCTCATTACTCTCTCTCTCCCTCTCTCATTACTCTCTCTCTCTCCCTCTCTCATTAATCTCTATCTCTCTCTCCCTCTCTCATTACTCTCTCTCTCTCTCCCATTACTCTCTCTCTCTCCCTCTCTCATTACTCTCTCTCTCTCCCTCTCTCATTACTCTCTCTCTCTCTCTCTCTCATTACTCTCCCTCTCTCATTACTCTCTCTCTCTCTCTCTCTCTCATTACTCTCCCTCTCTCATTACTCTCTCTCTCTCTCTCTCTCATTACTCTCTCTCTCTCCCTCTCTCATTACTCTCTCTCTCTCCCTCTCTCATTACATTACATTAAATAAATTAACAAGGTGTGAAGAAATAGGGAATTATTTAAGAAAATTGCAAGGGTGCCAATATATTTGGCCGCAACTATATCTATACAGTATATTCTAATGGCACTTTCTATATCATTTTCATGGGTACACTTTTTTACTCACAATTATGTGTGAATGAGTGTGTAAACCCGTTATAAATGTTCCCAGGGTATTCTAAATGTTCCCAGGGTATTCTAAATGTTCCCAGGGTAATCTAAATGTTCCCAGGGTATTCTAAATGTGCCCAGGGTATTATAAATGTGCCCAGGGTATTATAAATGTGCCCAGGGTATTATAAATGTGCCCAGGTATGCAGTCGCCTCCACTGGAATGGTCAATGAAGTACCTGTTTGTCCATCACATGGCAAAGTTGGGCGGAAACAACGCAAAAAGATCAGGAACCACGTTCAGTGGCCAAACGTCGTCAAAACTTGCAGATAGAAATGCATGAATAGAGGCGACGTGATTCCTTATTCTACATGTCAGAGTGGCATGTTTGTTCTACTTAACATATTTATATCTGAATGTTCCAAAACGTTGCGTCCAGATAAACTTGTCCCTGGGCAAATCAAGGACGACGCGGCGGGCATGCGCGTTGCTTCAGCGCTGGGAAAGTTTTCCTGCAAATTGAGCGGAGCAGAGGAGAACACTTGAAACTGCGGAGCAGCACAATGCATTGGCTTGAGTGAGGAGGCAAGCAACAGAGAACGAAATAAAACAATACGTTTTTCATTGAAGTTTACAACAATAAATAAGGATTTGTAAAATACGTTTTGGCAATAACTTTGTAAAGTTGGATATCGCATTATAACGCACTGTAAGTAGCATATGGTTTTGTTTTTAGGGATTTTCTTGCAGGAAAAAAAATGGAAATAACCATGAGAGGATTACGATTAACCGGGGAATTGCAAGGCATTATAGGGTAATTATAAAGTAATTTAGCCTACATTTCATTGAGAAAAAACATGTGCAGAGATTTAATTTAAAACATCCAGGTGGCTAAGTGTTTTAAATTAAAGTCTATTTTGGGAACTGACACCGTTTAGGCTAAATTTGACAATTGGATGTGTTTGTTTTGGGCGTGTCCACAGAAAACCAGTCCTGTAACCTAAGGCTTTACTAGTCTTCTTTCCTCCTTGATTTAAACCATCAGGCTTTGCGTTGCGAAGTGGAACAACTAACTTGGCATTGATCAAGCGCCTCAGTGCCCCAGTGTTGTCATTCATGCAGAGAAAACCAAATGACAAGGCTCACATGTTGACATTTATGATTGATACATTTTTATATTTTCAATCAGATGAAATAGAACATGCACTTGAAACATGTATGACTCATTTGTGTAATTGCAGGTTAGGCCTAAACTTTCCAGTGGGTGTGTGACGCTTATTGCTACATTTTGGAGTCTGTTTAATATTCGTGACTAGACGTGTCTTATCTAATCATAATCTAGTAATATTATACCCGAGAAATGTAGGGACATTTTCGTTAACTCTATAATGTGTGTGTCTGAGAGAGATGATAATCTGTTTCAATACACCTCTCTCCTTCGGATGTCTAAATTTGCAATAATTAGAAGGAAATGCAACAGGCAGGGCATTGTGGAGGTGTGGACTTGAGGCAGGCATCAGGGTGAAACCCCCCCCCCCCTCTCCCCAAGTACTTTGCCCAACACCTTGAACTTCCTATGAGAGTGTAGCCGACCTGGAGAGTGTAGCCTAACTGGAGAGTGTAACCGACCTGGAGGGTGTAACCAACCTGGAGAGTGTAACCTACCTGGAGAGTGTAACCGACCTGGAGAGTGTAACCAACCTGGAGAGTGTAACCTACCTGGAGAGTGTAACCTAACTGGAGAGTGTAACCTAACTGGAGAGTGAAACCTAACTGGGGAGTGTAACCTAACTGGGGAGTGTAACCTAACTGGAGAGTGAAACCTAACTGGAGAGTGTAACCGACCTGGAGAGTGTAACCAAACTGTAACCTAACTGGAGAGTGTAACCGACCTAGAGAGTGTAACCGACCTGGAGAGTGTAACCTATCTGGAGAGTGTAACCTACCTGGAGAGTGTAACCTACCTGGAGAGTGTAACCAACCTGGAGAGTGTAACCGACCTGGAGAGTGTAACCTACCTGGAGAGTGTAACCTAACTGGAGAGTGTAACCGACCTGGAGAGTGTAACCTACCTGGAGAGTGTAACCTACCTGGAGAGTGTAACCTAATTGTAACCGACCTGGAGAGTGTAACCTACCTGGAGAGTGTAACCTACCTGGAGAGTGTAACCTAATTGTAACCTACCTGGAGAGTGTAACCTACATGGAGAGTGTAACCTACCTGGAGAGTGTAACCGACCTGGAGAGTGTAACCGACCTGGAGAGTGGAACCTAACTGAAACCTAACTGGAGAGTGTAACCTAACTGGAGAGTGTAACGTAACTGGAGAGTGTAACCTAACTGGAGAGTGTAGCCTAACTGGAGAGTGTAGCCTAACTGGAGAGTGTAACCTAACTGGAGAGTGTAACCTAATTGGAGACTGTAACCTAATTGTAACCAAACTGTAACCTAACGGGAGAGTGTAACCTAACGGGAGAGTGTAACCTAACGGGAGAGTGTAACCTAACTGGAGAGTGTAACCTAACTGGAGAGTGTAACCAAACTGAAGAGTGTAACCTAACTGGGGAGTGTAACCTAACTGGAGAGTGTAACCTAACTGGAGAGTGTAACCTAACTGGAGAGTATAACTGACCTGGAGTGTGTAACCTAACTGGAGAGTGTAACCTAACTGGAGAGTGTAACCGACCTGGAGAGTGTAACCTAACTGTAATCTAACTGGAGAGTGTAACCGACCTGGAGAGTGTAACCGACCTGGAGAGTGTAACCTACCTGGAGAGTGTAACCGACCTGGAGAGTGTAACCTAACTGGAGAGTGTAACCTACCTGGAGAGTGTAACCTAACTGAAGAGTGTAACCTAACTGGAGAGTGTAACTGACCTGGAGAGTGTAACCTACCTGGAGAGTGTAACCTAACTGGAGAGTGTAACCTAACTGGAGAGTGTAAGCTAACTGGAGAGTGTAACCGACCTGGAGAGTGTAACCGACCTGGAGAGTGTAACCGACCTGGAGAGTGTAACCTAACTGAAAATTGTGTAACCTAACTGGAGACTGTAACCTACCTGGAGAGTGTAACCAAACTGGAGAGTGTAACTGACCTGGAGAGTGTAACCTAACTGAAAATTGTGTAACCTAACTGGAGACTGTAACCTACCTGGAGAGTGTAACCTAACTGAAAATTGTGTAACCTAACTGGAGACTGTAACCTACCTGGAGAGTGTAACCAAACTGGAGAGTGTAACCAACCTGGAGAGTGTAACCTACCTGGAGAGTGTAACCTACCTGGAGAGTGTAACCTACCTGGAGAGTGGAACCTAACTGGAGAGTGTAACTGACCTGGAGAGTGTAACCGACCTGGAGAGTGTAACCTAACTGGAGAGTGTAACCTAACTGAAGAGTGTAACCTACCTGGAGAGTGTAACCAAACTGGAGAGTGTAACCGACCTGGAGAGTGTAACCTGACTGAAAATTGTGTAACCTAACTGGAGAGTGTAACCTAACTGGAGAGTGTAACCTACCTGGAGAGTGGAACTTAACTGGAGAGTGTAACCGACCTGGAGAGTGTAACCGACCTGGAGAGTGTAACCTAACTGGAGAGTGTAACCTAACTGGAGAGTGTAACCAAACTGGAGAGTGTAACCTAACTGAAGAGTGTAACCTAACTGGAGAGTGTAACCTACCTGGAGAGTGTAACCTACCTGGAGAGTGTAACCTACCTGGAGAGTGTAACCTACCTGGAGAGTGTAACCTAACTGGAGAGTGTAAGCTAACTGGAGAGTGTAAGCTAACTGGAGAGTGTAACCGACCTGGAGAGTGTAACCGACCTGGAGAGTGTAACCTAACTGGAGAGTGTAACCTAACTGGAGAGTGTAACCTAACTGAAGAGTGTAACCTACCTGGAGAGTGTAACCTACCTGGAGAGTGTAACCTAACTGGAGAGTGTAACCTAACTGGAGAGTGTAGCCTAACTGGAGAGTGTAGCCTAACTGGAGAGTGTAACCTAACTGGAGAGTGTAACCTAATTGGAGACTGTAACCTAATTGTAACCAAACTGTAACCTAACGGGAGAGTGTAACCTAACGGGAGAGTGTAACCTAACGGGAGAGTGTAACCTAACTGGAGAGTGTAACCAAACTGAAGAGTGTAACCTAACTGGGGAGTGTAACCTAACTGGAGAGTGTAACCTAACTGGAGAGTATAACTGACCTGGAGCGTGTAACCTAACTGGAGAGTGTAACCTAACTGGAGAGTGTAACCGACCTGGAGAGTGTAACCTAACTGTAATCTAACTGGAGAGTGTAACCGACCTGGAGAGTGTAACCGACCTGGAGAGTGTAACCTACCTGGAGAGTGTAACCGACCTGGAGAGTGTAACCTAACTGGAGAGTGTAACCTACCTGGAGAGTGTAACCTAACTGAAGAGTGTAACCTAACTGGAGAGTGTAACTGACCTGGAGAGTGTAACCTACCTGGAGAGTGTAACCTACCTGGAGAGTGTAACCTACCTGGAGAGTGTAACCTAACTGGAGAGTGTAAGCTAACTGGAGAGTGTAACCGACCTGGAGAGTGTAACCGACCTGGAGAGTGTAACCGACCTGGAGAGTGTAACCTAACTGAAAATTGTGTAACCTAACTGGAGACTGTAACCTACCTGGAGAGTGTAACCAAACTGGAGAGTGTAACTGACCTGGAGAGTGTAACCTAACTGAAAATTGTGTAACCTAACTGGAGACTGTAACCTACCTGGAGAGTGTAACCTAACTGAAAATTGTGTAACCTAACTGGAGACTGTAACCTACCTGGAGAGTGTAACCAAACTGGAGAGTGTAACCGACCTGGAGAGTGTAACCTACCTGGAGAGTGTAACCTACCTGGAGAGTGTAACCTACCTGGAGAGTGGAACCTAACTGGAGAGTGTAACCGACCTGGAGAGTGTAACCTAACTGGAGAGTGTAACCTAACTGGAGAGTGTAACCTAACTGAAGAGTGTAACCTACCTGGAGAGTGTAACCAAACTGGAGAGTGTAACCGACCTGGAGAGTGTAACCTGACTGAAAATTGTGTAACCTAACTGGAGAGTGTAACCTAACTGGAGAGTGTAACCTACCTGGAGAGTGGAACTTAACTGGAGAGTGTAACCGACCTGGAGAGTGTAACCTAACTGGAGAGTGTAACCTAACTGGAGAGTGTAAACTACCTGGAGAGTGTAACCTACCCTGAGAGTGTAACCAAACTGGAGAGTGTAACCTAACTGGAGAGTGTAACCGACCTGGAGAGTGTAACCGACCTGGAGAGTGTAACCTAACTGGAGAGTGTAACCTACCTGGAGAGTGTAACCTACCTGGAGAGTGTAACCTACCTGGAGAGTGTAACCTAACTGGAGAGTGTAACCAAACTGGAGAGTGTAACCTACCTGGAGAGTGTAACCTAACTGAAGAGTGTAACCTAACTGGAGAGTGTAACCTACCTGGAGAGTGTAACCTACCTGGAGAGTGTAACCTAACTGGAGAGTGTAAGCTAACTGGAGAGTGTAAGCTAACTGGAGAGTGTAACCGACCTGGAGAGTGTAACCGACCTGGAGAGTGTAACCGACCTGGAGAGTGTAACCTAACTGAAAATTGTGTAACCTAACTGGAGACTGTAACCTACCTGGAGAGTGTAACCTAACTGAAAATTGTGTAACCTAACTGGAGACTGTAACCTACCTGGAGAGTGTAACCTAACTGAAAATTGTGTAACCTAACTGGAGACTGTAACCTACCTGGAGAGTGTAACCTAACTGAAAATTGTGTAACCTAACTGGAGACTGTAACCTACCTGGAGAGTGTAACCAAACTGGAGAGTGTAACCGACCTGGAGAGTGTAACCTACCTGGAGAGTGTAACCTACCTGGAGAGTGTAACCTACCTGGAGAGTGTAACCTACCTGGAGAGTGGAACCTAACTGGAGAGTGTAACCGACCTGGAGAGTGTAACCTAACTGGAGAGTGTAACCTAACTGAAGAGTGTAACCTACCTGGAGAGTGTAACCAAACTGGAGAGTGTAACCGACCTGGAGAGTGTAACCTGACTGAAAATTGTGTAACCTAACTGGAGAGTGTAACCTAACTGAAGAGTGTAACCTACCTGGAGAGTGGAACTTAACTGGAGAGTGTAACCGACCTGGAGAGTGTAACCTAACTGGAGAGTGTAACCTACCTGGAGAGTGTAACCAAACTGGAGAGTGTAACCTAACTAGAGAGTGTAACCGACCTGGAGAGTGTAACCTAACTGGAGAGTGTAACCTAACTGGAGAGTGTAACCTACCTGGAGAGTGTAACCTACCTGGAGAGTGTAACCTACCTGGAGAGTGTAACCTAACTGGAGAGTGTAACCAAACTGGAGAGTGTAACCTAACTGGAGAGTGTAACCTAACTGGAGAGTGTAATCTACCTGGAGAGTGGAACCTAACTGGAGAGTGTAACCGACCTGGAGAGTGTAACCTAACTGGAGACTGTAACCTAACTGGAGAGTGTAACCTACCTGGAGAGTGTAACCTAACTGGAGAGGGTAACCTACCTGGAGAGTGTAACCTAACTGGAGAGGGTAACCTACCTGGAGAGTGGAACCTAACTGGAGAGTGGAACCTAACTGGAGAGTGTAACCGACCTGGAGAGTGTAACCTAACTGGAGAGGGTAACCTACCTGGAGAGTGGAACCTAACTGGAGAGTGTAACCGACCTGGAGAGTGTAACCGAACTGGAGGTTATATATCCCAGGCAGTGTAACAGCCAGTTAGATCCGCTGTAGAGATATAACAGGCATAACCATGCTGCTAATTAAAGGACTAGTCAGGTGTCGGTATTAGTAGCTCTCGGGCCAGCACACTGGAATATTCCAAATTATTTTAGAAAAACCATAAATATTGGTCTTCGCCTTGTATATAATTTTTTTTCTTTTTTATTCATAAAGAATACAGACGAATAAGAAATACTTTATTATTTGCAAATGTGTTTTGTCAATCACAATACACAACACAAGTTACATAGTTTCCAAATGCCATCGGTTGATGTAGGCTGAGGCTCAACTTTTTACATCAGGTAATCACAATGAGTGACAATGGAACACTTTACTTCCGAATCGCCGTAAATGTCTGGTAACTAAAAGACATGCCTCGTTAAATAAAACAATTACATAGGAACTAAAAGACATGCCTCGTTAAATAAAACAATACATAGGAACTAAAAGACATGCCTCGTTAAATAAAACAATTACATAGGAACTAAAAGACATGCCTCGTTAAATAAAACAATTACATAGGAACTAAAAGACATGCCTCGTTAAATAAAACAATTACATAGGAACTAAAAGACATGCCTCGTTAAATAAAACAATTACATAGGAACTAAAAGACATACCTCGTTAAATAAAACAATTACATAGGAACTAAAAGACATGCCTCGTTAAATAAAACAATTACATAGGAACTAAAATACATGCCTTGTTAAATAAAACAATTACATAGGAACTAAAAGACATGCCTCGTTAAATAAAACAATACATAGGAACTAAAAGACATGCCTCGTTAAATAAAACAATTACATAGGAACTAAAAGACATGCCTCGTTAAATAAAACAATTACATAGGAACTAAAAGACATACCTCGTTAAATAAAACAATTACATAGGAACTAAAAGACATGCCTCGTTAAATAAAACAATTACATAAGAACTAAAAGACATGCCTCGTTAAATAAAACAATTACATAGGAACTAAAAGACATGCCTCGTTAAATAAAACAATTACATAGGAACTAAAAGACATGCCTAGTTAAATAAAACAATTACATAGGAACTAAAAGATATGAAGACGTTAATGTCAAGCCCAGGACTAGACCAGACTAGACAGGGCCTCTATTTATAATGTGTGTCTGTCTGTCTTTTAAATAAGCCATGTGATCATGGAGACTGGGTGAAATGCTTCATTACATTGTCTGATACCAGCGTGGCCTACACTGCTATTAGCATAATCAAGATGTGGCATGAGAGGTATTCTTAGGTATGTATGTCAATGTCTGAACTTTACTGAGAGTTGATTTCCCTGTGTTGTTGTTTTCCTAGATTGGAGAGACTGAGACTTGCACCACTGTGAGAAGAAAATAGAGAAGAGGACACACCTTGGTTGAGTAGAGACATTAAAGCTACAGCCTAACTAGCCGCCATACCTTACATCTCAATATCCATCTATCCATGTTGAACACTGGCTATCTGCAATGCTAGTCCACAACCAGTCCCAGTCCTAAACCCTAGTTGAGCCCTATCCTAACTCCCAACTAGCCTCCATGCTCTTCAACCAGTCCTAAACCCTAGTTGAGCCCTATCCTAACTCCCAACTAGCCTCTATGCTTATCAACCTAACCGTGTCCATCAAGGAGTCCTGTGCCTTTCATGGAACGCCACCCGCCAGCCCTCGCGGTGTTGCACCCCTCGTCTTGGAAGTGACAGCTATGGACACCCTTCCTGGCCTTACCTCTGCTCCCCTAACCCAAACCCCTCCTCCGCCCCCTCCTCCGCCCCCTCCTCCGCCCCCACCTCCCTCCACCTCCTGCTCCTCTCCTCTGACCCGTATGGACTCGGCCCATCGCAGCCGGCTGAGGAAGCTGAACTGGGAGCAGATCCCTAAGGAGAAGGTGGAGGGGAGGAAGAGTGTCTGGAGTGGAGCGGCTACGGAGGAGGAAGAGTTCCCTATAGACCTCCACTCTCTGGATGAGCTGTTTGGACAGAAGGACAGTAAACCTCAGGACAGAGCCAGGAGTTTGAGACGCAGGTCTGTGCTGATGCGATGCAGTTCACCCCAGGACAACACCACAGATAAGGTGAGATAGTTAGGAGAGGAGAGGGCTGGAGATGGGTGGGAGAGGAGAGGGCTGGAGATGGGTGGGAGAGGAGAGGGCTGGAGATGGGTGGGAGAGGAGAGGGCTGGAGATGGGTGGGAGAGGAGAGGGCTGGAGATGGGTGGGAGAGGAGAGGGCTGGAGATGGGTGGGAGAGGATGAGAGGGCTGGAGATGGGTGGGAGAGGAGAGGGCTGGAGATGGGTGGGAGAGGATGAGAGGGTTGGAGATGAGTGGGAGAGGATGAGAGGGCTGGAGAAGGGTGGGAGAGGATGAGAGGGCTGGAGATGGGTGGGAGAGGATGAGAGGGCTGGAGATGGGTGGGAGAGGATGAGAGGGCTGGAGATGGGTGGGAGAGGATGAGAGGGCTGGAGATGGGTGGGAGAGGATGAGATGGCTGGAGATGGGTGGGAGAGGATGAGAGGGCTGGAGATGGGTGGGAGAGGATGAGAGGGCTGGAGATGGGTGGGAGAGGATGAGATGGGCAGGGATGGGTGGGAGAGGATGAGAGGGCTGGGGATGGGTGGGAAAGGATGAGAGGGCTGGGGATGGGTGGGAGAGGATGAGAGGGCTGGAGATGGGTGGGAGAGGATGAGAGGGCTGCAGATGGGTGGGAGAGATGGGTGGGGATGGGTGGGGGAGAGGGTGAGATGGGCTGGGGATGGGTGGGGAGAGGGCTGGGGATGGGTGGGGGAGAGGGCTGGGGATGGGTGGGGGAGAGGGCTGGGGAGAGGGCTGGGGATGGGTGGGGTAGAGGGCTAGGAGAGACAGCACCAGAGACAAGGTATGGGATCGGAGTGCAGTATGAGTTACTGCCAGTCTGTCTCCATTCAGCAGTGGTATGTTGTTGCTGTGCCAAGACAACAGCATACTGGCTAGAGGCAGCCACTGACTGGCACAGAGGCTAGGTGTAGTTTAAACTGCCAGGTAGCCTATATTGATGGAATGTGTTGTCTGTAAAGTTGAAAGAGATACTGTAGAAAGATACTGCAAATACCACACAGGAGGTTGGTGGCACCTTAATTGGGGAGGACGGGCTCGTAGCTATGGCTGGAGTGGAATAAGTGGAACGATATCAAACACATGGTTTCCATCCGCGCCGTACCAGCCATTATTATGAGCCGTCCTCCCCTCAGCAGCCTCCACTGATATACCGGTAGACTACCAACTATCATTCCACCTTGATAGTATCTGACGTTGTTCTCTGCATCTGTATTTGCAGGTCTCACTACTGGACTCCAAACGCAGTATGAATGTGGGAATATTTCTACGGCAGTTTAAGACGTAAGGATCTACTACCATTTCCTCAGCACTTTCATTTATTTTATTTTGTTGTTGTTGTTGTTGTTGTTGTTGTAATAAATAGAAGGTACTAGAGAGTACGTGGTGCTCTGGTATCAGAGGTCAACACCATGAATCAGAAAAGCTATTACAGTCTGTATGGAGGGGATAGGATAGCACCCAGGGGAACAATCCTTCACACTAGAGAGGATGAGCATTTGTCAAGGAGTGGGAAGTGTGTCTGCGTGCAAGTGTGATTGCACGTAAGTGTGTTAGTGTGAAGACGGGTGGTGGAGGGGGGGGGGGGGGGGGGGGGTTGTCGAAGTATGAGGGGACAAAGGGTGTCAAGGAGGTGACAGGTGCCTAGGAGATGGCAGGACTGTAGGGGAGCACAGGGTGGGTGGGGGGTCAGATGGTGACCCAGGGGGTCAAAGTTGACACCTGCTCAGACCCTCAAGGAGAGCTGCCCTCCAGTAGAGGCAGTCAGACATAGGGGGCTATGTGGGACACACTGATAGTCCTCATCCTCTACTCTGTAGTTTATGATTCTGGAAATTACTTTCAAAACAACTAGTTGTGCTTTTCTACAGCTTGATGTTTTCACTTTAATTTTATGTAGAGTTTAGATGTTAGATTTAAAATCGGTGGACAGTTTGGAAGTAATGTCTCTTTGTTGATGCTGCAGATATGGTTGGTGTCTGTGTGTACTGTTTTTATTTTTGTTGTCAAATGTGTCTCGTTTCGTCGACAGAGACGATCAAGTCTGTCTATCAGCCGATGGTCCCCTATAGCTCGAGAGCACCATGCCTTCTCCACAGTCTATACTTCCTTATTGCTAGCTCTAGCCTGCCACAAGGAACCACTGAACTCACTGGGAGTCTGGTCTGCATCATGTTAGCTCCTCTCTCATTCTGTCCTGAACCACTGGGAGTCTGGTCTGTATCATGTTATCTCCCCTCTCATACTGTCCTGAGGAACCACTGGGAGTCTGGTCTGTATCATGTTATCTCCCCTCTCATACGGTCCTGAACCACTGGGAGTCTGGTCTGTATCATGTTAACTCCCCTCTCATACTGTCCTGAGGAACCACTGGGAGTCTGGTCTGTATCATGTTATCTCCCCTCTCATACTGTCCTGAGGAACCACTGGGAGTCTGGTCTGTATCATGTTATCTCCCCTCTCATACTGTCCTGAGGAACCACTGGGAGTCTGGTCTGTATCATGTTATCTCCCCTCTCATACTGTCCTGAGGAACCACTGGGAGTCTGGTCTGTATCATGTTATCTCCCCTCTCATACTGTCCTGAGGAACCACTGGGAGTCTGGTCTGTATCATGTTATCTCCCCTCTCATACTGTCCTGAGGAACCACTGGGAGTCTGGTCTGTATCATGTCATCTCCCCTCTCATACTGTCCTGAACCACTGGGAGTCTGGTCTGTATCATGTTATCTCCCCTCTCATACTGTCCTGAGGAACCACTGGGAGTCTGGTCTGTATCATGTTATCTCCCCTCTCATACTGTCCTGAGGAACCACTGGGAGTCTGGTCTGTATCATGTTATCTCCCCTCTCATACTGTCCTGAGGAACCACTGGGAGTCTGGTCTGTATCATGTTATCTCCCCTCTCATACTGTCCTGAGGAACCACTGGGAGTCTGGTCTGTATCATGTTATCTCCCCTCTCATACTGTCCTGAGGAACCACTGGGAGTCTGGTCTGTATCATGTTATCTCCCCTCTCATACTGTCCTGAGGAATCACTGGGAGTCTGGTCTGTATCATGTTATCTCCCCTCTCATACTGTCCTGAGGAACCACTGGGAGTCTGGTCTGTATCATGTTATCTCCCCTCTCATTCTGTCTTGAGGTCATGGGTCTTAAAGAGAAGAGATTGATTCTTCTATGCAAATGATGTTGATCAGTACAATAAGTCCTAAATGGAAGGTATTGTAAACAGTTTTACATCTGTAGCCACCAATCAGCCAAAACAAGCTGAATAACTCGATGCATGTGCGCACACTTATTGAATAATATGTATTGGTTACATATTGATTCACCACAGTTTATCAATAGAGATTTACCATTCAAATACATGATTACCATTATGTTGTTATGTGGTTAGATTGGGTGAAAAAAAACATTCACATTGCCTGTATAATTGATTCATTAATTCTTACATCAAAACAATTATAATGTAATAATATTAAACTCAAAAGATCTGTCTGGATCAAGTGCCATTCTGTGACTTTGGATAATATGTATTATCTATTTATTTACAGTGCCTTGCGAAAGTATTCGGCCCCCTTGAACTTTGCGACCTTTTGCCACATTTCAGGCTTCAAACAAAAAGATATAAAACTGTATTTTTTGTGAAGAATCAACAACAAGTGGGACACAATCTTGAAGTGGAACGACATTTATTGGATATTTCAAACTTTTTTAACAAATCAAAAACTGAAAAATTGGGCGTGCAAAATTATTCAGCCCCTTTACTTTCAGTGCAGCAAACTCTCTCCAGAAGTTCAGTGAGGATCTCTGAATGATCCAATGTTGACCTAAATGACTAATGATGATAAATACAATCCACCTGTGTGTAATCAAGTCTCCGTATAAATGCACCTGCACTGTGATAGTCTCAGAGGTCCGTTAAAAGCGCAGAGAGCATCATGAAGAACAAGGAACACACCAGCCAGGTCCGAGATACTGTTGTGAAGAAGTTTAAAGCCGGATTTGGATACAAAAAGATTTCCCAAGCTTTAAACACCCAAGGAGCACTGTGCAAGCGATAATATTGAAATGGAAGGAGTATCAGACCACTGCAAATCTACCAAGACCTGGCCGTCCCTCTAAACTTTCAGCTCATACAAGGAGAAGACTGATCAAAGATGCTGCCAAGAGGCCCATGATCACTCTGGATGAAATTCAGAGATCTACAGCTGAGGTGGGAGACTCTGTCCATAGGACAACAATCAGTCGTATATTGCACAAATCTGGCCTTTATGGAAGAGTGGCAAGAAGAAAGCCATTTCTTAAAGATATCCATAAAAAGTGTAGTTTAAAGTTTGCCACAAGCCACCTGGGAGACACACCAAACATGTGGAAGAAGGTGCTCTGGTCAGATGAAACCAAAATTGAACTTTTTGGCAACAATGCAAAACGTTATGTTTGGCGTAAAAGCAACACAGCTCATCACCCTGAACACACCATCCCCACTGTCAAACATGGTGGTGGCAGCATCATGGTTTGGGCCTGCTTTTCTTCAGCAGGGACAGGGAAGATGGTTCAAATTGATGGGAAGATGGATGGAGCCAAATACAGGACCATTCTGGAAGAAAACACGATGGAGTCTGCAAAAGACCTGAGACTGGGACGGAGATTTGTCTTCCAACAAGACAATGATCCAAAACATAAAGCAAAATCTACAATGGAATGGTTCAAAAATAAACATATCTAGGTGTTAGAATGGCCAAGTCAAAGTCCAGACCTGAATCCAATCGAGAATCTGTGGAAAGAACTGAAAACTGCTGTTCACAAATGCTCTCCATCCAACCTCACTGAGCTCGAGCTGTTTTGCAAGGAGGAATGGGAAAAAATGTCAGTCTCTCGATGTGCAAAACTGATAGAGACATACCCCAAGCGACTTACAGCTGTAATCACAGCAAAAGGTGGCGCTACAAAGTATTAACTTAAGGGGGCTGATTAATTTTGCACGCCCAATTTTTCAGTTTTTGATTTGTTAAAAAAGTTTGAAATATCCAATAAATGTCGTTCCACTTCATGATTGTGTCCAACTTGTTGTTGATTCTTCACAAAAAATACAGTTTTATATCTTTATGTTTGAAGCCTGAAATGTGGCAAAAGGTCGCAAAGTTCAAGGGGGCCGAATACTTTCGCAAGGCACTGTATGCCGTGTCATCTTTTTGATATCGACTATCGTGTTACTAAATCTGGTACTGAACTAATGATTCTAGTATTGTGACAACACTAGTGGGTATGACGGTAGCTACGAGGCCATGGCCCCTTGCAGAGCAGGTATGTTGTCATGCGTGTACAGTACACAGAGTTCAGAGATTCAGTTGTGCCAATCCTAATTGAAGAGAGCTTTTCTCTCTAAACAACATATGCCAGAACATGTAGTTGAAAGCCTTTATGACGACAGAAGAGCCTCTCCTATGAACAGAAGCATTTGTCTTCTTACATAGAGCTTGTTTGCCTTGTGTGAGTGTTGTAACAAGGTACTGTTAGATTTGGGGTGTGGGTGGGAATAGTTTGAACAGATTGGTCCCTTCGTGAGGCACTATGGTATTAGTACGTGTACAGTCGTGGCCAAACGTTTTGAGAACGACACAAATATTAATTTCCACAAAGTTTGCTGCTTCAGTGTCTTTAGATATTTTTGTAAGATGTTACTATGGAAAACTGAAGTATAATTACAAGCATTGTATAAGTGTCAAAGGCTTTTATTGACAAATACATGAAGTTGATGCAAAGAGTCAATATTTGCAGTGTTCTTTTTCAAGACCTCTGCAATCCGTCCTGGCTAGCTGTCAAATAACTTCTGGGCCACATCCTGACTGATGGCAGCCCATTCTTGCATAATCAATGCTTGGAGTTTGTCAGAATTTGTGGGTTTTTGTTTGTCTACCCGCCTCTTGAGGATTGGCCACAAGTTCTCAATGGGATTAAGGTCTGGGGAGTTTCCTGGCCATGGACCCAAAATATTGATGTTTTGTTCCCTGAGACACTTAGTTATCACTTTTGCTTTATGGCAAGGTGCTCCATCATGCTGGAAAAGGCATTGTTCGTCATCAAACTGTTCCTAGATGGTTGGGAGAAGTTGCTCTCGGAGGATGTGTTGGTACCATTCTTTATTCATGGCTGTGTTCTTAGGCAAAATTGTGAGTGATCCCACTCCCTTGGCTGAGAAGCAACCCCACATGAATGGTCTCAGGATGCTTTACTGTTGGCATGACACAGGACTAATGGTAGCGCTCACCTTGTCTTCTCCGGACAAGCTTTTTTCCGAATGCCCCAAACAATCGGAAAGGGGATTCATCAGAGAAAATTACTTTACCCCAGTCCTCAGCAGTCCAATCCCTGTACCTTTTGCAGAATATCAGTCTGTCCCTGATGCTTTTGCTGGAGAGAAGGGGCTTCTTTGCTGCCCTTCTTGACACCAGGCCATCCTCCAAAAGTATTCACCTCACTGTGCGTGCAGATGCCCTCACACCTGCCTGCTGCCATTCCTGAGCAAGCTCTGTACTGGTGGTGCCCCGATCCCGCAGCTGAATCAACTTTAGGAGACGTCCTAGTGCTTGCTGGACTTTCTTGGGCGCCCTGAAGCCTTCTTCACAACAACTGAACCGCTCTCCTTGAAGTTCTTGATGAGCCGATAAATGGTTGACTCAGGTGCAATTTTACTGGCAGCAAAATCCTTGCCCTTTTTGTGCAAAGCAATGATGACGGCACGCGTTTCCTTGCAGGTAACCATGGTTGGCAGAGGAAGAACAATGATTCCAAGCACCACCCTCCTTTTGAAGCTTCCAGTCTGTTATTCGAACTCAATCAGCACGACAGAGTGATCTCCAGCTTTGTCCACGTCAACACTCACACCTGTGTTAATGAGAGAATCACTGACAATGATGTCAGCTGGTCCTTTGTGGCAGGGCTGAAATGCAGTGGAAATGTTTTTGGGGGATTCAGTTAATTTGCACAACAAAGAGGGACTATGCAATTAATTGCAATTCATCTGATCACTCTTCATAACATTCTGGAGTATATGCTAATTGCCATCATACAAACTGAGGCAGCAGACTTTGTGAAAATTAATATTTGTGTCATTCTCCAAACTTTTGGCCACGACTGTACTACTTCCCTCTGTCTTTTCATTATGCTGTATTTCAACTGTGTCGACTATTATTGTATCCAGCATTCAGGTCTGCATAGGACAAAGGCAGAGGCAAAAAAAAACGTTTTTATTGAACTCTTATTAATCAGGATAACCCCAGTTGAGCCCCGTGCAGTTCATTAAGGTTAGTATTATCTGTGATTCAGACATAGCCATGGTATGAGTGAACACAGGGCCAACAGAGCCATGGTATTAGTGAAGATAATCCATTAACTTGACAGGTGTGGCATATCAAGAAGCTGATTAAACAGCATGATCATTACACAGGTGCACCTTATGCTGGGGACAATAAAAGGCTACTCTAAAATGTGCAGTTTTGTCACACAACACAATGCCACAGATGTTTTTGAGGGAGCGTGCAATTGGTATGCTGACTACATGAAGGTTCTTTTCTCTACCATAAGCCGCCTTCAACGTTGTTTTAGAGAATTTGGCAGTATGTCCAACCGGCCTCACAACCGCAGACCACGTGTAACCACACCAGCCCAGGACCTCCACATCCGGCTTCTTCAGCTGTAGGATCATCTGAGACCAGCCACCCGGTCAGCTGATGAAACTGTGGAAGAATTTCTGCACAACTGAAGAATTTCATTAACCGTCTCTGGGAAGCTCATCTGCATGCTTGACATCCTCACCAGGGTCTTGACCTGACTGCAGTTCGGCGTCACAACCAACTTCAGTGGGAAAATGCTCAGCTTCGATGACCACTGGCACGCTGGAGAAGTGTGCCCTTCACAGATGAATCCCGGTTTCAACTGTACCGGGCAGAAGGCAGACAGTGGACGGCGTTGTGTGGGCGAGCGGTTTGCTGATGTCAACATTGTGAACAGAGTACCCCATGGTGGCGGTGGGGTTAGCGTATGGGCAGAAATAAGCTACGGACAACGAACACAGTTGCTTTTTATTGATTTTGCAATTTGAATGAACAGAGATACCGTGACGAGATCCTGAGGCCCATTCATCTGCCGCCACCACCTGATGTTTCAGCATGATAATGCACGGCCCCGTGTCGCAAGGATCTGTACACAATTCCTGAAAATGTCCCAGTGGCTTACATATTGTCCAGACATGTCACCCATTCAGCCTCTTTGGGATGCTCTGGATCGACGTGTACGACAGCAGGTTCCAGTTCCTATCAATATCCAGCAACTTAACACAGCCATTGAAGAGGAGTGGGACAACATTCCACAGGCCACAATCAACAGCCTGAACAACTCTATGTGAAGGAGATGTTTCGCACTGCATGAGGCAAATGTTGGTCACACCAGATACTGACTGGTTTTGTGATCCAAGGTCCTTTTTGTTTTAAGGTATCTGTGACCAACATATGCATATCTGTATTCCCAGTCATGTGAAATCCATCGATTAAGACCTAATTAATTGATTTCCTTATGAACTGTAACTCAGTAAAATCTTTGAAATTGTTGCATGTGGTGTTTTTATATTTTTGTTCAGTGTATGTATGTAATAAGGGAAGGGAAAGAAAGAGTAGGAGAGAGGGAAGTCAGGGAAATAGTGGGGGGAGGGGAAAATAACCGAGAGAGAGAAAGTCCGGTAAAGAGGGGGTAGAAGTGGAGGGAGTCAGGCAGATGAAAGGAGAGCGGTATCTCTAATGGACTCCTGGCTCCTGGAGGGGTTGAGTCACCTGGACTGATTCATCATTTGGAGGGAGTCAGGCAGATGAAAGGAGAGCGGTATCTCTAATGGACTCCTGGCTCCTGGAGGGGTTGAGTCACCTGGACTGATTCATCATTTGGAGGGAGTCAGGCAGATTAAGGTAATGGACTCCTGGCTCCTGGAGGTCATAATGTCAGGAACTGGCTAGTTTCTGCTCTTTCTGTCTGGCGGTATCTCAACCTCTAAGGACCTGTGTGTGTGTGTGTGTGTGTGTGTGTGTGTGTGTGTGTGTGTGTGTGTGTGTGTGTGTGTGTGTGTGTGTGTGAGAGAAGTCATCCATAGAGCTGATGTGTGTTGTCATGTTTCTACAGGGCTGTCCAGGAGATAGTGGAGGATATCCGGCAGGGGGTCGGGACCCGCTACGGGGCCGAGAAACTGTCCGAGCTCTGCAAACTGCTGCCTGACGCAGACGAGGTAAAGTCTCTGCTCTGTGTCCTCTCCGACACACCGTAGCTCCTACTGCAACAACGCTGACTAGCCTGTAGCCCCCCCACTCCTCTCATCATCTGGTTCTCCTTATCCTGATCAACAGTTTGCCATTACATCATCATTGAGAAATGCTTACTGATAATACATGTTGTAAAAGATGTTGCCAATGACTGCACGTGTTGTATATGGACATGGTTATAATAATATAACAGTCATAAGAATCACCTTGGGTGATGGGGGTTTTACCACTGGACTCACCCTGGGTGATGGGGGTTTTACCACTAGACTCACCCTGGGTGATGGGGTTTTTACCACTGGACTTACCCTGGGTGATGAGTTTTTTACCATTAGACTCACCCTGGGTGATGGGGTTTTTACCATTAGACTCACCCTGGTTGATGGGGGTTTTGCCACTGGACTCACCCTGGGTGATGTTTTTTTTTTACCAGGGTGATGGGGGTTTTTACCACTAGACTCACCCAGGGTGATGGGGGTTTTTACCACTAGACTCACCCAGGGTGATGGGGGTTTTTACCACTAGACTCACCCAGGGTGATGGGGGTTTTTACCACTAGACTCACCCAGGGTGATGGGGGTTTTTACCACTAGACTCACCCAGGGTGATGGGGGTTTTTACCACTAGACTCACCCAGGGTGATGGGGGTTTTTACCACTAGACTCACCCAGGGTGATGGGGGTTTTTACCACTAGACTCACCCTGGGTGATGGGGGTTTTTACCACTAGACTCACCCAGGGTGATGGGTGTTTTTAACACTGGACTCAC
The DNA here is from genome assembly GCF_057628025.1 of Oncorhynchus mykiss. Lineage (NCBI taxonomy): Eukaryota > Metazoa > Chordata > Actinopteri > Salmoniformes > Salmonidae > Oncorhynchus > Oncorhynchus mykiss. Next base: position 32,797,591 of record NC_143035.1, on the reverse strand, counting down.
CCAGGGTGATGGGGGTTTTTACCACTAGACTCACCCAGGGTGATGGGGGTTTTTACCACTAGACTCACCCAGGGTGATGGGGGGTTTTAACACTGGACTCGATTAAAGCTGTGTGGAATTCCCAGTAAAAGTAATGAGGCTTGTAGAATTGAACAGAACTGACTGATCACTTCTCTATGCTGTCCATCTGGGTATTTTCACAGGAGGCTCGTCTGAAGAGGTTCAAGGCCGAACGCAGTGGGCTTGGGGAGCCTGACCTCTTCATGATTCTGCTAGTGGAAGTCCCCAGGTATACCACTCAATCCTTAGAACTTTCAGCACCTCGTGTTTTACAATGATTACAAACCCTGATCCTGAATTTCTAACTATGGTGCAAAATATTCCAATTGATCTGCTTTTCTCAGGGTGACGGTCTATCTCCTCGTTTTGCAGTGACCCCTCCCTCCACACACTACTGGTTGATTCACTAGCTTTGCACTGATGTGTGTGTCTCTGAGGATCGATTAGGCTCTAACCACTTCCATCCTCCCCCTCCTCCTCTTCTCTCCTCTACCTTCTCCTCCCCCTCCTCCTCTTCTTTCCTCTACCTCCTCCTCCCCCTCTTCTCTCCTCTACCTCCTCCTCCCCTCCCCCTCCTCCTCTTCTCTCCTCTACCTCCTCCTCCCCTCCCCCTCCTCCTCTTCTCTCCTCTACCTCCTCCTCCCCTCCCCCTCCTCCTCTTCTCTCCTCTACCTCCTCCTCCCCTCCCTCTCCTCCTCTTCTCTCCTCTACCTCATCCTCTCCTCCCCCTCCTCCTATTCTCTCTTCTACCTCCCCCTCCTCCTCTTCTCTCCTCTACCTACCCCTCCTCCTCTTCTCTCCTCTACCAACTCCTCCCCTCATCCTCTCCTCCCCCTCCACTTCTACCTCCCCTTTCACCTCATCCTCTCCTCCCCCTCCTCCTCTTCTCTCCTCTACCTCCCCCTCCCCCTCTTCTCTCCTCTACCACCTCCTCCCCTCATCCTCTCCTCACCCTCATCTTCTACCTCCCCTTTCCCTCATCATCTTCTCCCCCTCCTCCTCTTCTCTCCTCTACCTCCTCCTCCCCCTCCTCCTCTTCTTTCCTCTACCACCTCCTCCCCTCATCCTCTCCTCCCCCTCCTCCTCCTCTACTCTCCTCTACCTCCTCCCCCTCCTCCTCTTCTCTCCTCTACCACCTCCTCCTCTCCTCCCCCTCCTCCTCTTCTCTCCTCTACCTCCTCCTCCTCTCCTCCCCCTCCTCCTATTCTCTCCTCCACCACCTCCTCCCCCTCCTCCCCTTCTCTCCTCTACCTCCTCCTCTACCTCCCCCTCCTCCTCTTCTCTCCTCTACCACCTCCTGCCCTCATCCTCTCCTCCCCCTCCTCCTCTACCTCACCTTTCCCTCATCCTCTCCTCCCCCTCCTCCTCTTCTCTCCTCTACCTCCTCCTCCCCTCATCCTCTCATCCGCTCCTCCCCCTCCTCTCATCCTCTCCCCCCCCCTCCTCTTCTCTCCTCTACCTCCTCCTCTCCTCATCCCTCCTCTCCTCCCATTTTCTTCCCCATTAGCTTTCGTCTGCGTCTGGATGCCATGATCCTGCAAGAGGAGTTTGACCCTGCCGTGACCTCTCTCTGTTTGGCGGCCAGATGTCTGAGGGAGGCGGCCAGAGGTAAACCGTCAGCACGGCCTTTATAGTTAAGTGTTCGTCCCAAATGGTACCCTATTCCCTATATAGTGTACTACTGTTGACCAGGTTCCATAGGGATCTGGTCAAAGGTTGTGCACTATGTAGGGCATAGGGTGCCATTTGGGATGAACCCTAGGCCTACTCTACTCCCAATTACTGCCCCTTTTTAAACTCCTTTATGTGGCTGTTCACGTCCATACCAGTCATGTCCCGTTTTAGTGCTCTTGTTTCAGTTTAGTATGAAATGGTGAAAGTAGGTTTTTAGATTAGGCCTACTCTACTCCTCATCACTGTCTCTTTAAACCCTTTTGTGGCCCATCCACTTCCCTTTTTAGATAAGACCAATGGTTTTTAGTTTCCCCTTTAATCACCAGCAGGGGTTTTTATTTTCCCCTTTGAGTTCTCAGTCTTGTTTGAGTTTAGTCTGGGAAGGTAATCTAAAGTTTGTCCAGAATTAGTGATGCTTTGTACTGTAGGCCACAGATGGGCCACAGGCGTTGGATTTGGCACGTGGCTTTTCGTCTAATGAAGATATGAGTTTTATTCACCAGTTTTATACAGGGTCGCTGACAGACGACATCTAAGTCATCAGAAACTTTGAAGTTAGCATTAAGTGATGTTTGATGTTTATTGGTGTAAAACCGAATGACTAACTCATTAATTTCTTAACATGTATGTCTCTTGGTCTGTCTCTTTCTCTCTCTCTCTCTCTCGGTCTGTCTCTCTCAATTCAATTCAATTCAAGGGCTTTATTGGCATGGGAAACATGTGTTAACATTGCCAAAGCAAGTGAGGTAGATAATATACAAAAGTGAAATAAACAATAAAAATTAACAGGAAACATTACACATACAGAAGTTTCAAAACAATAAAGACATTACAAATGTCATATTATATATATATATATACAGTGTTTTAACAATGTACAAATGGTTAAAGGAAACAAGATAAAATAAATAAGCATAAAAATGGGTTGTATTTACAAAGGTGTTTGTTCTTCACTGGTTGCCCTTTTCTCGTGGCAACAGGTCACACATCTTGCTGCTGTGATGGCACACTGTGGAATTTCACCCAGTAGATATGGGAGTTTATCAAAATTGGGTTTGTTTTTGAATTCTTTGTGGATCTGTGTAATCTGAGGGAAATATGTCTCTCTAATATGGTCATACATTGGGCAGGAGGATAGGAAGTGCAGCTCAGTTTCCACCTCATTTTGTGGGCAGTGAGCACATAGCCTGTCTTCTCTTGAGAGCCATGTCTGCCTACGGCGGCCTTTCTCAATAGCAAGGCTATGCTCACTGAGTCTGTACATAGTCAAAGCTTTCTTTAAGTTTGGGTCAGTAACAGTGGTCAGATATTCTGTATTCTATATATTCTATATAGACTCTCTTTTTATAGATTATTGTTTGCACTGATTTATTTTGTTAATTCTTTCCAAATCTTTCTCTCTCGGTCTCTCGATATTTCTCTCAATGGTCTCTCTCTCTCTCTCTCTCTCTCTCTCAGAGCTGTTGAGCTGTCCTGAGCTGCACTCCATCCTCCGTCTGGTTCTGAAGGCAGGAAACTACATGAATGCTGTGAGTATTCATGTTTTCTTTTTTCTCCTCCTTTCTTTTTACCTTTCAGATGAAAGAGAGAGACGTTCTTTATCTGTGTGCACAATGCTGCTGGTGTTGGACTGGGGTGTGGACTGCGGTGTTGGACTGGGGTGTGGACTGGGGTGTTGGACTGGGGTGTTGGACTGGGGTGTGGACTGGGGTGTTGGACTGGGGTGTTGGACTGGGGTGTTGGACTGGGGTGTTGGACTGGGGTGTTGGACAGGGGTGTGGACTGGGGTGTTGGACTGGGGTGTGGACTGGGGTGTTGGACTGGGGTGTTGGACTGGGGTGTTGGACTGGGGTGTTGGACTGGGGTGTTGGACTGGGGTGTGGACTGGGGTGTTGGACTGGGGTGTTGGACTGGGGTGTTGGACTGGGGTGTGGACTGGGGTGTTGGACTGGGGTGTTGGACTGGGGTGTTGGACTGGGGTGTGGACTGCGGTGTGTTCCAGAGCATCACTCTGACGGCATCTGTGTTTTGTAATGTGTTTGTTTAAGATGTCAGGTTTGTGTGTGACCTCTTTTCACTGACCTACTGTATTTGACCTCAGGGTGGGTACGCAGGCAACGCAGCAGGGTTTCGAATCCCTTCCCTGCTCAAACTGGCCGACACTAAAGCCAACAAACCAGGCATGAACCTCCTGCACTTTGTGGCCATGGTAAGATCTGATCTAGGATCAGGTATCTATTACTCATATACTGTAGCTGTATTCATTATCATCTAAAGTGCCAAACTGATCCTACTGTACTTCAGCACCCCTCGCCCCGACGTCGTCAAATATACACCTTCCTAATATTGAGTTTCACCCCGACCTTTTTTGCCCTCAGAACAGCCTCAATTTGTCAGGGCATGGATTTTACAAGGTGTGGAAAGCGTTCCACAGGGATGCTGGCCCATGTTGACTCCAATGCTTCCCACAGTTGTGTCAAGTTGGCTGGATGTCCTTTGGGTGGTGAACCATTCTTGATACACACAGGAAACTCTTGAGCGTGAAAAACCCAGCAGCACTGCAGTTCATGACACACATCGGTGCGCCTGTCACCTACTACCATACTCCTTTCATAGGCACTTAAAGATTTTGTCTTGCCCGTTCACCCTCTGAATGGCAAACATACACAATCCATGTATCAATTGTCTCAAGACTTAAAAGTTATTATTTAACCTGTCTCCTCCCCTTCATCTACACTGATTAAAGTAACAAGCAACATCATTAAGAGATCATAGCTTTCACCTGGTCAGTCTGTCATGGAAAGAGCAGCTGTTCATAATGTTTTGTATACTCAGTGACCCTTGAAGTGCTTGACTTTAGTTTATCTTTCAGTCAAGACCTACTTATAGCTGTAGCAGTAATATTCCACACATCTAAATTAATTCTCTCCAGATGTAGTTCAAAGACAACAAAATTCATCCCTTTTATTGAAGACTAACAACCATCTGACAGACTGCTCATTTAGTTTCCTTTGGAAAAACTAGATACTTTTTCTTATTTAGCTAAATTGTTCAACTGGCACAGATAAAACAGGTCTTCAAAATCTCTTTCAAACTATTTGTTGTATTTGACCAACCATGAATTCACAATAACCACATCAACACACTGAATTGTGACACAATGCAATGATTCATCCAGAATTATGAGGGCTCACTGTGTGAAACAATAGCTGGATCAGCTCTGTCTCTGTCTCCACAGGAAGCAGTGAAAAAGGACCAGAGTTTACTGTCGTTTCCCGGCCAACTAGGACACGTCGGCCCCGCCTCCAGGTCAGTAAGAGCCAATAATATAGATCCCTCCCAAGATTAGAAATGCTTCCCTTCCTTCCTCATAGGGGACTGGGCAACGTTCAGTTGCCAGACGCTGTCAAACTTTGCAAATAGAAATGCCACAAATAGAGCCAACATGATTCATTGTTCTACATGTCAGAGAGGCATGTTTTTTCTATATTACATAGTTCTATCCGAATGTTCCAAAACATTGCCACACTGAACGCGCCACAGTTCTAATAGTTTGAAAATCTACCTGGTGGGAAAAACAGATATTTGCTTGATCTGCATATAAAGTAAGATTTTCACTTCATTGCTATTAACCAATCCAGTAGATCTGTACTGAATTAGTTAATTAAACGGAGGAAAGAAGGAAGGAAGCAATCGGAAGTGTTTGAACGTGGCCCGTGGTGTTTTGGCTGCTTCTGGGGAGCATATGAGATCCGCAGGCTACACACACACACACACACACACACACACACACACACACACACACACCCCTCCAACTGGACTGTATTGTGTTACGGTACTGTCCAGCTGTTAGTGATATAGCTATCCCCTTGTCATGAGCAACATGTCTGTTTCAATATCACGGCTCGGTTGGGTTTGGTTAGCTATGTAGGACCCTTAGATTGAGTCCACAAGTGGCACCCTATTCCCTATATAGTGCACTACCAGAGCTCTAGATATAGTGCACTATAAAGGGAATAGGGTGCCATTTGGGAAACACTCTTACTGTCAGTTACTCTGTGGGTATCGGTGTCTGTATTTATTAAGGATCCCCATTAGCAGCTACCTGGGCTCCAGCAAAATTAAGACAGTTCATACCATTTTAAAAACAGTACAATACATTCAGACTGTGTGCCCTCAGGCTCCTACTCCACTACCACATATATACAGTACAAAATCCATATGTACGTGTGTGTATAGTGTGTATGTTATTGTGTGTTTGTATGCATGTGTCTGTGCCTGTGTTCGTATTGCTTCACAGTCCCCGCTGTTCCATAAGGTGTTTTGTTTTAATCTGTTATTTACTGCTTGCATGAGTCACTTGATGTGGAATAGAGTTCCATGTAGTCATGGCTCTATTTAGTACTGTGCGCCCTCTATAGTCTGTTCTGGACTTGGGGATGGGTGTCCGAGCTGTGTGCCTATAGTTCAGACAGACAGCTCGGTGCATTCAACATGTCAATACCTCTCATAAATACAAGTAGTGATGAAGTCAATCTCTCCTCCACTTTGAGCCAGAAGAGAATGACATGCATATTATTAATATTAGCTCTGTGTACATCCAAGGGCCAGCCTTGTTGCCCTGTTCTTAACCAATTGCAATTTTCCTAAGTCCTTTTTTGTGGAACCTGACCACACGACTGAACAGTACTCTAAGTGCGACAGAACTAGGGCCTTTAGGACCTACTTTGTTGACAGTGCTGTCAAGAAGGTAGAGCAACGCTTTACCATGGACAGACTTCTCCCCATTTTAGCTACTGTTGTATTAATATGTTTTGACCATGACAGTTTACAATCCAGGTTAACTCCAAGCAGTTTCATCACCTCAACTTGCTCAATTTCCACATTAGTCATTACGAGACGTAGTTGAGGTTTAGGGTTTAGTGAATGATTTGTCCCAAATACAATGCTTTTAGTTTTAGAAATATTTAGGACTAACTTATTCCTTGCCACCCACTATGAAACTAACTGCAACTCTTTGTTGAGTGTTGCAGCCGTTTCAGTCACTGTAGTAGCTAACATGTATAGTGTTGAGTCACTCGCATACATAGATACACTTTACTCAAAGCCAGTGGCAATTCATTAGTAAAGATTGAAAAATGTAATGGGCCTAGACAGCTGCCTTGGGGAATTCCTGATTATTTTCATTAAAGAACACCTGTGTTCTGTTAGATGGGTAACTCTTTATCCACAATATAGCAGGGGGTGTAAAGCCATAACACAAGTTTTTCCAGCAGCAGACTATGATCGACAATGTCAAAGGGCACACTGAAGTCTAACAAAACAGCCCCACAATCTTTTTATAATCAATTTCCCTCAGCCAATCAAATCAAATGTTATTAGTCACCGAATACAATGAAGTGAAATGCTTACTTACATGCTCCTAACCAACAATGCAGCTGAATTTTTTTAAAAATAAGAATAAGAAATGAAAGGAATAAGTCATTTAAGAGCAGCAGTAAAATAACAATAGCAAGGCTATATACAGGGGGTACCGGTACAGAGCCAAATAATATGGTGGTAGTAAACCCAAAATGGCTTTGTAAATAAAAGTGACTGATCCTACGATTGACTAGAGAAGGCCAGCCAATCTTTGTTCATAAAGTGCAGTGGTGCGTAAGGGTTTTGCAGTTTAAAATAAATCTCAAAGTGCCATGGTAAAGGGTGTCAATTGATCTCAAACACTGAGCGGAAGCGTTCATATATAAAATATCCCATTAAAGGCATAAATGTAGCGGGTACTAGCCTCCTTCTGGCTTCAAAAGAAAAACAGGCCTTATTCCTGAAATAAAATCCCAACTTCAGCTTCAATCTTTTTGTAATTGTTGAATATGCTATTTAAAGGAGGCCGTCATCAATAAAAATTCTAAGGTATTTATGAGGTTACAACCTCAATCTCATTGCCCTGGCAAGTAGTATTAGGGGAAAGGTTGAGATGTCTATTTCTTGCTTTAGAAAGCACCATTAGTTTAGTTTTGTCAGTATTGAGGATAAGCTTCAGTTGACACAAGGTACAGTTGAAGTCGGAAGTTTACATACACTTAGGTTGGAGTCATTAAAACTAGTTTTTCAACCACTACACATTTCTTGTTAACAAACTATAGTTTTGGTAAGTCGATTAGGACATTTACTTTGTCCATGACACAAGTCATTTTTCCAACAATTGTTTACAGACAGATTATTTCACTTCAAATTCACTGTATCACAATTCCAGTGGGTCAGAAGTTTACATACAGTAAGTTGACTGTGCCTTTAAACAGCTTGGAAAATTCCAGAAAATAATGTAATTTAAACAAAGCTTTTTGGAGAAATGTCCTCTGGTTTGATGAAACAAAAATAGAACTGTTTGGCCATAATGACCATCGTTTAGTTTGGAGGAAAAAGGGGGAGGCTTGCAAGCCGAAGAACACCATCCCAACTGTGAAGCATGGGGGTGGCAGCGTCATGTTGTGGGGGTGCTTTGCTGCAGAAGGGACTGGTGCACTTCACAAAATTGATAGCTTCATGAGGAAGGAAAATGATGTGGTTATATTGAAGCAACATCTCAAGACATCAGTCAGGAAGTTAAAGCTTGGTCGCAAATGGGTCTTCCAAATGGACAATTACCCCAAGCATACTTCAAAGTTGTGGTAAAATGGCTTAAGGACAACAAAGTCAAGGTATTGGAGTGGCCATCACAAAGCCCTGACCTCAATCCTGTAGAACATTTTTTGGCAGAACTGAAAAACCGTGTGCGAGCAAGAAGGCCTACAAACCTGTGTGGAGTGCAATAGAGATTGCATCATCTGTGGATCTGTTAGGGCGGTATGTAAATTGGAGTGGGTCTAGGGTTTCTGGGATAATGGTGTTGTGAGCCATGACCAGCATTTCAAAGTATTTCATGGCTACAGACGTGAGTGCTATGGGTCAGTAGTCATTTAGGCAGGTTTCCTTAGTGTTCTTGTGCACAGGCACTATGGTGGTCTGCTTAAAACATGTTGGTATTACAGACTCAGACAAGGAGAGGTTGAACATTTCAGTGAAGACACCTGCCTGTTGGTCAGCGCATGCTCGCAGTACACGTCCTGGTAATCCTTCTGGCCCTGCGGCCTTGTGAATGTTGAGAGCGTGATCACATAGTTGTCCAGAACAGCTGGTGCTCTCATGCATGTTTCAGTGTTATTTGCCTCGAAATGAGCATAGAAGTAGTTTAGCTCGTCTGGTAGGCTTGTGTCACTGGGCAGCTCTCTCTCTCAGTGCTTCCCTTTGTAGTCTGTAATGGTTTGTAAGCCCTGCCACATCTGACGAGCGTCAGAGCCAGTGTAATATGATTCAATCTTAGTCCTGTATTGATGCTTTGCCTGTTTGATGGTTTGTCGGAGGGCATAGTGGTATTTCTTATAAGCTTCCAGGTTAGAGTCCCGCTCCTTGAAAGCAGCAGCTCTAGCCTTTAGCTCGATGCTGATATTGCCTGTAATCCATGGCTTCTAGTTGGGGTATGTACGTACGGTCACTGTGCACTTATTAAGCCAATGACTGATGTGGTGTATTCCTCAATGCCATCTGTAGATTCCCGGAACATATTCTAGTCTGTGCTAGAAAAACAGTCCTGTAGCTTAGCATCTGCTTCATCTGACCACTTTTTTATTGGCCGAGTCCCTGGTGCTTCCTGCTTTAATTTTTTCTTGTAAGCAGGAACCAGGAGGATATAATTATGATCAGATATGCCAAAGGGTGAGGGAGATCTTTGTACGCATCTCTGTGTATGGAATAAGGTTGGTCTAGAGTTGTTTTTTTTCTCGCTCTGGTTGCACATTTAACATGCTGATAGAAATTTGGTAAAATGGATTTGTTTCCCTGCATTAAAATCCCCAGCCACTAGGAACGTCTCTGGATGAGTGTTTTCCTGTTTGCTTATGGTGGAATACAGCTCATTCAGTGCGGCCTTACTGCCAGCATCAGTCTGTGGTGGTCTGTAGACAGCTACGAAAAATACAGATGAAAACTCTCTAGGTAGATAGTGTGGTCTTCAAGCTTATCATGAGATACTCTACCTCAGGCGAGCAAAACTTTGAGACTTCCTTAGATATCGTGCACCAGCTGTTGTTTACAAATATAAATAGTCTGCCCCCTTGTCTTACCAGAGGCTGCTGTTCTATCCTGCCGATACAGTGTATAACCAGCCAGCTGTATGTTGATAATGTCGTTGTTCAGCCATGACTCCGTGAAGCATAAGATTTTCATTTTTAATGGCCTGTTGGTAGAATAATCTTCCTCGTAGGTCGTCGATTTTAATTTCCAATGATTACAGGTTAGCTAGTAGAACAGAAGGCAGTGGGGGTTTATTTGATCGCCAACTAATTCTCAGAAGGCAGCCCGAACTCCGTCCTCTTTTTCTCCATCTTCTCTTCACGCAAAGGACGGGGATTTGGGCCTGTTCCCGGGAAAGCAGTATGTCCTTCACGACGGACTCGTTAAATAAAAGCTTCTGCGATAGCCTGCTGGGGCCAAAGGGGAAATCTTGGATGTATTACATTATCTGTTAGAGGAAAATAGCTTGATGTAGGTCACAGCTTGGGAACAGCTTTGAGTTATAATCTTAATTAACAGCATCTTCTACAACAAAGATTCCCATATGGTTTGATTTGCCGCATGCTAGTCTCTCACGGATCACAGCAACAGGTTGGGTTGTGGTTTAAAAACCCATGCTTTTATCCAGAGCCATATATTTCGGCCAACTTTTGGTCACAGAAACTCACAGCGATCACTTTACTATCATCTATGAAGGTAGACTCTGCAAAATGACGTTGCCACGAGCAGCACCGGAGATATTGAGATGAGCGAGATGCAACACACAGTATCTGTGCATGTGTACGGGTTTGCTTCATGCTTTTCACACTCTTAGTTGTTACGGTAATGGACCCACTATGCTGTTTACTTTCTGCATCTATCTCATATTGCCCACCTTTAAAGTCATGTAAAGTGATGCATCTCTCTCGTCTCTGTCTTCCTATAGGTTGTGTGAGGAGTCGGTAGTAGAGGATCTCTCCAGGCTCCACAGGCGTGTGGCATCCCTCAGGATCAGTGTCCAGACGGAGGCAGAGATCCAGCAGCTCACACAGCCTTTCCTGGAGGTATGGACCTGAACTAGATTCTAGTACATGGATTTAGAACACACACTGATCTAGAACTCGCACTGACCTAGAAAATATATAATTCTAGATCTACAGCACATCTATGGTGTCTAGTGAAGTGAGAATTTATGAACTCACAAAGAACAAAACTGAAACTCACATGGCTTTGGTTCTTGAGCTTTTGAGTCTCTTCCCTTCATATTCGTCCTCCTTGGTCGAAAAAAAAAAAAACAGTCAGTCTAATCTTGCTATCTCTCTCTCTCTCTTGCGCGCAATCTCTCCATCTCTCCTCCATGTCTCTCGCGCTCGCTCGCACTCGCGCTCTCTCTTTCCTTTCCTTTCTCTCTCTTCTCTCTCCTCTTCTCCATCTCTCTCTCTAGGTGGCAGAGGAGCGTCTGAAGGAAGCAGAGGATGAAGTGGAGGGGATGAGGATGTCCAGTCAGGCTCTGGTCCAGTTCTTCTGTGAGGATGACAGCACTTTTAAACTGGAGGAGGCCTGCAGGGTCTTCCACTCCTTCTGCCTTCGCTTCCAAAGAGCCGTACAGGTGAGTCCGACTGTTTTACATCAAGCTGTCTGCATGGGTTCCCACTACGTACATATTGTAATGCCTTTTGGTTGTAATTCAAGGTTAGGGTTGGATTTTAAAATAGGATTTTAAGAAGATAATTTGTAGAACTAGGTTGGGCTTCCGACTTTGCAACTTGGGAAGATATTGACGACCCTCTGCATGACAGCAATATGAGGTAGTGGGATGGATGAGTGGGATGGATGTGTGGGATGGATGAGTGGGATGGATGAGTGGGATGGATGAGTGGGATGGATGAGTGGGATGGATGAGTGGGATGGATGTGTGGGATGGAATACCGTAGATGTAGACAGAAGAAAGAAGCGTAGATGCTGTGCTGATAAATGTATACTTGATGTTTCTTCTTTTACCTGAAACTCATTGAACTCGTCCTGTTCCCTCTCAGGAAAACGCTGAGCGGGAACAGAAGGAGCAGAAACGGATGGAGCGTGAGATGGTGGAGAAGCGTCGCTCCGTGGCCGTGTGTACAGGGCTGGACCTGGACCTGGCTGTGGCTACGGGTCGGGTGTCCCCACCGGGAACCCAGGAGAACCAGAATGACCTAGAGAAAACCCTTGAGAACCTGAGCCACACCTGGAGCCGGCGCAGCCTTAGAACCCAGGAGAACCGCAGGCACTCCCACCACCTCCAGAACTACACCTCCGTTCCTATTCAGACATCCCCAGGTTTGGTTAGAAACACACCTCCCCAACTCCACCTTAGATCCTCCAACCTCCAGACCTCTCCAGGGCTACCCTGCCCCACCTACCCCAACCAGGAGAGACCATCCCTGGGGACCGAGACCAAGACAGAGCCCCTGGTCCGTCAGCACCGACCAGTCCTGGAGACTAAGGGACCAAATCATGAAGGGACAACTCAGGCTCAAGTCTCAGAACCGCAACATGAACTGACTTCTAACTTCATTCAAACCCAGTGTGGACATAGATTCAAATTCCCCCAAAACAGGCAGGACACTATTGCCTATGTCACCCAAACCCAACATGGAATATTTAAAAACGTCATTGATAGCCGACATGAACCAACGGCTCGAGTGACTCAAACTCACGATGAACGGACAGTCCCTGACCAGTGTGTACTGACCACTAAGTCTATGGCCAGTCCTTATAGACACTCTTCCACTACCACTACTGCCATCCCCAGTGTGAGAAGAAATACCATTGGTCTTAGACACAGGTATGACCTAGAGGGGACTGATCCTACCACTGTTTCTCAGGCGAAACACACAGACACCTCAGTCAGAGACGCAGCGCATCAGGACCCTGACCTCGCTCAGCTAACAGGGTCAACGGTTACTCAGGTGACTCAGCAGCCCTTCGAGAGCCAATCAGAAACATCAATGGCCACCGCCACCCCAGACGGTGTCCAGTCACAATCCCAGGAGGCTAAGGGAGCCAATGAGACCACACCAGGACGTGCCTTGGAGCTGAGGCTTTCACCTGAGAGCGGACCAACCCAGCAGAGGGAAACCGAATCTGTGGAACAGAGCTGGCTGACTCCGAGCCTACCAGAACTGAGCCCACAGCGGGCACAGGAATGCCCAGAGGTCTCCAGCCCTGACAGGGAGAGGGACCGGTCATACCCATGTGTGGGCGAAACCCTTGAGTGCCACACCCTGGTCCGAGGTCTGCATTCCTACGACAACCTATCCCCTCCTCCCACCCCTACCACAACACTCTCCAGAGCCCCACCCAGCCTCTGCTCCAAGTGGAGGAAAGTGAAGCAGGCGGAGACCCCAGGGGCTGGTTCTGGGTCTCCAATGGGGAAAGAGGACTCTCGGGGCGGGGGGAAGTCTCCTGTTGTCCGAGGTGGGGCTAAGCGGGGCTTGGTACCCCGTGCAGGTCTACCGAACAATACTGCTATCCATAGGGTGCGTTTTATTACCAAACCGGAGACACAGACACCCACCGGCCCCGTTCCAAATCCTAATTTACAGACTACACCACGTTCCACTCATCTGGCGTCCCCGTCCGTACCCAGCGCCTCCATACGCTCCTCCCCCATCACACGCCCTACTACTACCCAGACAGAGGTGAAGCGGCGCGGTAGCACCAGGAGTGAGAGGAGCCAGGCTGGGGGTGAGAACCAGCAGCAGATACCAGGGAAACCCACCATGACCCGCCGGGCATCAGAGAGAGCTGGGCTGGGGCTTGGACCAGAGAGGGAGAGGACTTCTAGCACCAGCACCACTAGTAGCACAGCTACCACCCAGCCAGCCTTTGTCAGAGGCTCTCCTCTCAGGGTCACCAAACGTCTTGCCCCCACCTCCAACTCTGAGACCCAACACTCCTCTCAGCCCCGCTCCACACACAGCCCCTCCTCTGCTACAGCTAAAACCATCCGTACAGCTGTTACAGCTGTGTCCAGGACTAAAACAACCAAGACGAGCCCCAGCACAGATCCCTCTAGAGCTGCTGTCCCTGCCTGCAAAACCCCCACAGCAACACGGATACCTGGGCCTAAAATGGCCCGTCCTGCCTCCTCGCCCATGTGGAAGTGATCGTGGGAGATCATACCACTTTTTCAGTCTTCTGTCCACATGCCTCGGTGTGTTTATGTTTGTGTCCACTGTACATGTATGCGGGTATCAATAAATGACTTGGTGAATTGTATCAGACCTCTCTGTTCTGGAGGGGTAGGCAGTTACTGGTCCATGCAGACTCTATTTAGCTTGTCCAGAATCGATGGGGTGTTTTCACTTGGGTCTGTCTTATTGTAAAGTGCAATTAAGGACGTACGAAGTACCTGCCATACTCGCTCTTGTCTGGCAGGAAGATGACAAAGAACTGCAACGCGAACAAAATGGCTGCCACTACATCACTCTACATTTACCATGTTTTGCAAATGGACAGTAGGTGTACTGTCACTGTAGATATAATTGTCTTCTGTTCTCCACTCTACCTCCATCCACTAGTGTCCTGTCCATGCAACAGGGCACTTCAAGGAGATACTCTAACCACCTCACACCCAACCTGGACTTTGTCAAGCTACTGAAATGGGTGCCTCATTTGTTGTTCAAGAAAATAATTTGTTTAGAATAATTTGCCACTGCGGCCTCCTCTGTGCCTTGGTCTTCCAACAGATCACTCTCATCGACCAGTCTTTTTAGGTTGCATGTTGTATGTTGAAAATGGCGTGTTCGTCTTCAAAGGTTATTTTATTTTACCTGCATCCCAAATTGCACCCTATTCCCCATATAGTGCACAACCTTTGACCAGGGCCCCCAAACAGCTCTGGTCCAAATGAGTGCACTATGTAGGGAATAATTTCCCTCTGTGTTTCGAGCGGCCATTCTTAGAACTGTATTTCTACACCTGTTGTGCTGTTTCATTAGATGCATGGACCAAACTCAGATTGAATAGATGGAATTTCACTTTTGTTGTTTTCTCACCTTGGGCTATCGATTTGCCCAATCAGCAATCAATCGGTGTGATATCGAAGTGATTATTGGTAATTGAGCGATTTTATTGGTTATCCTCATCTCGAATGTGCTCTTCATTCTGACGCACTTTAACAAGTGAAGAGGAGACATGTTGCTAGGATACTCACTGTAATATTCTGCTGCTGTTTATATCAAAAAGATCTTAAAATGAACGGCATGAATTGTTATCCATGGCAACATTGTGTGTATTTGTAAATAACGTATCAAATAAAGTTGCTAATCAGACTCGGGGTGTGGTTGTTTGTTTTAGAAATGACGTCACTAAAGGACTTTCTGTTTAAAGACGACAGAGAAGTCGAAGGCAGGTGTTCTTCAATGCACAGCGCTGCTTATTTGTTTTTTCCTGCAGTTACTATCCTCCACAGTCTGAGTTCCCCCAGACATCTGCAGGGTCACGTACTGCTGTGCCCCTCCCGATGCACCCTGTTCCCTACATAGTGCACTACTTTTGATCAGAAACCTATGTGAACCTTATAGTGAATAGCCTGACATTGGTCACGGTATTTTAGACTAGAGACCTGTCTTGATCACCAAGCAGCATCATGAGACTACTTCCTCCTCCAGAGACAAAGCTGTCCTGCTCTACTAACCAAGCTGCTGGCTCGATATCAGCATCATGAGACTACTTCCTCCTCCAGAGACAAAGCTGTCCTGCTCTACTAACCAAGCTGCTGGCTCGCTATCAGCATCATGAGACTACTTCCTCCTCCAGAGACAAAGCTGTCCTGCTCTACTAACCAAGCTGCTGGCTCGCTATCAGCATCATGAGACTACTTCCTCCTCCAGAGACAAAGCTGTCCTGCTCTACTAACCAAGCTGCTGGCTCGTTATCAGCATCATGACACTACTTCCTCCTCCAGAGACAAAGCTGTCCTGCTCTACTAACCAAGCTGCTGGCTCGTTATCAGCATCATGAGACTACTTCCTCCTCCAGAGACAAAGCTGTCCTGCTCTACTAACACACCATTGTCCTACCATTGTCCTCTTTTCCATCTCCTTTTCTCTCCCTCTCTCCACTGCCTCTCAGCTTCTCTCCTTTTCTCTCCTCCTCTCCATGTCTTGACACAGTCCTCCTCAGGCCTGTAACCGTTGCCATGGTGACACTGCAGGCGTCCTAGAGAATCTCCTTGGAGAATTTGGGTGAGAAGGGTGTGGGTGTAAGAGTCCAGTGGGAGAGTTCTGTTTACAGGCCACAGTGACACGGATGATGCCAGAACCTCCTGGAGGGCAGAGCAACAAACTGGCGCCTCTTTGTCTCCCCTGGTTGTCTGGTGGTTGGTCAGCACTGACCTCTTAACCACTCTCTGTGTCCCAAATTACACCCTACTGTATTCCCTTTATAGTGCACTACTTTTGACCAGGGCAGTGTGCTATATAGGGAAAAGGGTGCCATTTTGGACGTATCCATTGCTTTACCTTGATCAGTGTATAGACGGGAGATGTGACTTCATTGATGAGTCTGCCAGTGGGGGTGGGCTGGTCCATTTTCAGCCCAGTGGGCTTGTTTAACGTATTTCTTTATGCGCAAAACAATAATTATCTGGCTAATACTTGGGTGTGGAAGCTTTTAAGAATAAAATGGACCGGTTTGGGGGCCTTAAGGAAAGAAATGGGCCGGTGTGTTAGAAATGCCAGGCCCGATTTCGGGTCCCAGTCTGCCCCGCTCTGCCAGAGTAGGTCCGACTGAAATAGTGTAAAGTATTCTAAAATGGCTTCCCTTCCTATTCCTTGTCTGCTTGTGATGAAGAGTTACTCACAACCGCTCTGTCACTGTCAACAAACATAAATGTTGCTCTACAAAGTTTATGAACAGAACTGGCCAATGTACCCTACCCTTAAGTTAAAAGTAACCAGTGAAGGCATGTTAGTCGGTGTCAGTTCTCTCCAGAAGAAAGTGGACAAAGCCGATGAGACATGGTAATTAGTAACACTGTGTAATCTGTGCCGTTTGTAATGGTGTCGGAAAACTGATCGTTTTAGCGATCGGTCAAGGGTCACATTTTTGGGAAATGGAGAGGCCTGTCCGACATCCAACCAAATGATTGATGTATTTAAACAGAGATGTCACACTGAGATTTACATCTCTTTTTCAAGCGAGCCCTGATCAAGAGAGCAGCATACATATCATTGAGCAATATGTAACAATGAATGGAAGTTAAGACAGTGAAAGTGCATAAAAGAGCTTAAAAGAGTAGTCAGTCAGGGTGCAGCACCCGTCCAATACTGGATTTAAAATGATCAATCAGAATAAAATATAAACGCAACATGTAAAGTGTTGGTTTCATGAGCTGAAATAAAATATCCCAGACATTTTCCATATACACAAAAAGCTTATTTCTCTTAACTTTAGTGCAAAAATTTGTTTACATCCCTGTTAGTGAACATTTCTTCTTTGCCAATATAATCCATCCACCTGACAGGTGTGGCATATCAAGAAGCTGATTAAACAGCATGATCATTACACAGGTGCACCTTGTGCTGGGGGGCAATAAAAGGCCTCTCTACTACACAATGCCACAGATATCTCAAGTTTTGAGGGAGCGTGCATTTGGCATGCTGATTGCAGGAATGTTCACCAAAGCTGTTGCCAGATCATTTCATTTGAATTTCTCTACCATAAGCCTCCTCCAACATTGTTTTAGAAAATTTGGCAGTACGTCCAACCGGCCTCACAACTGCAGGCCACGTGTATGGTGTTGTGTGGGTGAGCGGTTTGCTGATGTCAACGTTGTGAATAGAGTGCCCCATGGTGGCGGTGGGGTTATGGTATGGGCAGGCATAAACTATGGACAATGAACAGAATTGCATTTTATGGATGACAATTTGAATGCACAGAGATACCGTGACGAGATCCTGAGGTCCATTGTCGTGCCATTCATCCACCAGCATCACCCCATGTTTCAGCATGATAATGCACAGCCCCATGTCGCAAGGATCTGTACACAATTCCTGGAAACTGAAAATGTCTCAGTTCTTCCATGGCCTGCATACTCACCAGACATGTCACCCATTGAGCATGTTTGGGATGCTCTGGATCGAAGTGTACGACAGCGTGTTCCAGTTCCCGCCAAAATCCAGCAACTTCGCACAGCCATTGAAGAGGAGTACACAGGCCACAAGCAACAGCCTGATCAACTCGGAGATGTTTCGTGCTGCATGAGGCAAATGGTGGTCACACCAGATACTGACTGGTGTTCTGATCCAAGCTCCTGCTTTTTTTCAAGGTATCTGTGATCAACAGATTCCTATCTGTGTTAACAGTTAACAGTCATGTGAAATCCATAGATTCGGGCCTAATTTATTTATTTCAGTTGACTGATTGCCTTATATGAACTGTAACATCTTTTATATTGTTAAATGTTGTGTTAATATTTTTGTTCCGTATCATTTTGTGATGAGCCATGCTTGGCTGCCCAATGACTTCTGTTGACTGTAGGCTTACATTTTGGCATGGTCTGACTACTGTTGATTTAGTTGTTGATTTGAGATCTATACATACCGGTTTTATAAAACAATCAAATATATACCAAAATTTGAACGTGCATGTTTAGTGTAAGACATGTTTAAGGTAACGAGCAAGGTTATTTTCTGGGCGAGATCATTATTTATGAAGCATTATGGTTTATAGTGCCATCTAGCGTCCGAATGACTTATCAGCTCTAAATAAGAAGAATAAAAACGACAACTACCATGATGCCTTAATCAACATAGAACGTGGTGGGCGTTTAAGACAGGTCCCCGGATGCAGTTGTGATTGACTGTACACTGCTAAAAAGTTTCGCTCTAGTCGAGAGGTGGTAAGAGAAACAACTTTTTTGAATATAGATACTTCTTGCAAGCCATTGTTATACTTGTATGTATACTAACACTGTGCTAATTGTGGCTGATAGTTACTTATTGTGTTTAGGAAGTAGAAACTTCGAGGAATTCCACATGCTAGTTCCTTAGCTTTCCATCTAGCTGGCTGGCTAGTAACTTATGGGTACGCCCAAAAGTTAACGACCTAGGATAGCAATTTTATTGTTGTCTAATTTACTCAGGCGTTACACTTTATCATAGGTAAATTCTTGTACTTAACTGGTACCTTGCTAATTAAGAAGACTTGAGCAAAAGTTATATAAATAATCAAAACAAAGTCCAGTCAGTGCTCTGCTGCTGATTTCTGTTTCGCCGGCAGGCTCCAGCCGGTGGACTTTGATTTTGAGACAAAGGTTAGAGGAAACTAAAACTGTCCAGCAGTAACAATCAATCAGACATTTACTCCGCTTCTCCTTCTATTCTCTCTCCCTCTCTTTCCTGCTCTCCTCACTTTCTCTCTCCCCAACCTCTCTCTGGTGCCTCTCTCCCCATCCTCTTTCTGTCCAGCGTCTGCAGCCCGTGTGGTAGGTCGGTGTTAGGAAGGCAACAGGACAGGAGACAGAATGCAGAACGTAAAGTGTGTAGTGGTGGGGGACGGTGCCGTGGGTAAAACATGCCTCCTCATCTCCTACACCACCAACGCTTTCCCTGAGGAGTACATCCCCACCGTGTTCGACAACTACAGCGCCCAGGTGTGTGTGTGTGTGTGTGTGTGTGTGTGTGTTACACGTATGTGTTACACAAATGTTTACACACTTGTGTGTTTGTCACAGATGACGGTTGATGGCCGCATCATCAGCCTCAACCTGTGGGACACAGCCGGACAAGAGGAGTACGACCGCCTCCGCACTCTGTCCTACCCCCAATCCAACGTCTTCGTCATCTGTTTCTCCATCGGGAGTCCTTCCTCCCACGCCAATGTCCGCCACAAGTGGCACCCGGAGGTGTCTCACCACTGCCCCAGCGTGCCCATCCTCCTAGTGGGGACCAAGAGGGACCTGAGGAGTGATGGGGAGACGGTGAAGAAGCTGAAGGAGCAGGGTTTAGCTCCCACCACACAGCAGCAGGGGAACAGCATGGCTAAGCAGATAGGAGCGGTGAAGTACATGGAGTGTTCTGCTCTGACGCAGGAAGGGGTCAGGGAAGTGTTCAGCGAGGCAGTACGGGCCGTGTTGTATCCCGTTACCAAAAAGAATGCCAAGAAGTGTGTACTGTTGTAATGGAGGGACACAGATGGGGAGAAGGAGGGAGAGACAATGACGGCGCAAGGTTGAGTTTGTTGGAGGAGATAGACTCAGCCCCCAGGCCTCTCGGCCCCCTCTGCCTCTCGGCCCCCTCTGTCTCTCGGCCCCTTTGCCTTTAAAGACTCTTGATTCAGCTCACTTCTCTCCTTCCTCCAGCCCCTCAAAATCAAATCTGGAACTCAGTCAGTTCCACTGCTTTTTCCCCTAATTCCCCTCTAATCAGGGACTGATTTAGACCTGGGACACCAGGTGGATGATTTCCCTCTAATCAGGGACTGATTTAGACCTGGGACACTTGGTGTGTGCAATTAATTACAAGGTAGAACAGAACCAGTTGTTCGGACCTTTGTAGGGTCAGAGCTGAGTACCCTGGCTCTATTCCTTGTCCTCTGAGTTTAATCCACTTCTAATTCTATCATCACCAAGTTGACTATACCAACAGGGTGCAGATAGCCTCACTCCTCCCAGTCCACTCAAACCTGTGTTAGTGTTATCACTAGATTTTTGTTTATGTTTTGTTGCAATGTTCCAAAGATGCTTCTGCGTAAATAATCGGTCTGTTTTGTTTTGTATGATCCCTTACCATTAAGATGTTTCTTAATATGCCATGTTGGCTGATAGAGCTGGAGAGATGAGCTCTGCCTTAGTAAGAGGTTAATCATGACCTCAATCACAGCCTCTCCAGTCGGTTATTCAGGCTATCCATCAAGGACTGTTGAAAACACACCTGGAAATAGCCTATACGTTTTGGGCATCTTGTTCTGTACGGTTCTCTGCTTTAGCTAGGTGTCCAGTTTACCTTCTTAATGTCCCTTCAGATGGATATTAGCCTAATCCAAGTATGATGCAAGGGCCAAAGCAATGGGTTTGTGTGCAGACATTTTAAAATCAATGAATGGATTGGTTGGATGAATGTTGTGAGTTTGTATGATTTAATGCTGACAGGAATGGTGGAATGACGGACATATCAGATTGTCGTTTCTAGTTATTTATGCCAATTACATTTTAATGTGCCTTATTGTAAGATATCTGACGTTTATTGTATCTACCTTATTGATTATTTGCTTTAGATGCCAAAACTGTTAAGTAGCTGTGTGTGTGTGTGTGTGTGTGAGAGAGATACTAGAGTTGATTAAACTCCACGTTACATCCTCTCAGAAGAACCAAAGCTTTAAATGAAACCAAAGCTTCTTTATCAAAGTTCCATGAAACCACATTACACAATGTTTCTCCCCTCGGTCTACTCTGACGGATGTAGCCCTATAACTGACATCAGAGAAGTGTTGTGGGTGTTGTGGTGTGAACTTGTGTTCACAGCCCTTGGCGTCTGCCTCTAGAATGCTACAACCTATATAATGCTGGTAAATGGAGGCTGGGGTTTGATTACTGGCTGTGATAACTGACAATAACTACAGCAGGAAATAGGGCTGAGATTGCACATTTATTTTGGCATATTTAATTTTTTTGCATTTTATTAAGTAAAGGAAACGTGGGCAGTATAGTCTGGACATTGATAGGGTATCATGCTGAAAATGTACAGGGTCAGACCTATTTACATGTGCATCACAAATGGCACCCTACTGCGTTTTTAGTGCATCAAGTAAGTAATAGGGTACCATTTGTGACTCACTCAGAGTATTAAAGAATAAAACCAAGAGAGCAATTAAAACTCATTCCTATTTTATATCATCTTTAAAAAAAAAATCTATATATTCAGGTGTTCAACTGGTATTTTGAATATAAACTTAACAGTAACCAATCATGGGAGTTCACCCCTAGGTAGGGGGAGAGATGCAAATTATTGTTTGAGAAAAAAATCTGTGTGTGGAAGAAACATGCCACTCCACCTCAAGTTCTAGAGGGAGTTCACTTTTTATTCTGTCATGTGGAGATCCTTCAGGGCTTTGTGGTTGAACATATTGCTGAGACTGTGTTTAGAGTGTTTTTAAGAGAATGAAAGCATGTCTGTCAGTGTAAATGCTATGGGTTGCTTGTTGTGCTACCGTGTCCTGATATTTACTCAGTCTAAACAGAACACACACCTGTGTTTTTTTTGTCTGCGGTCTTACAGCTAGCTGTGTGTGTGTGGGCCCGTGTTTTCAGAACTCCTGCGGCCCCCAAGAGGTTCATGTTTGGTTTTTGCCCTAGCACTACGCAGCTAATTCACATAATCAAAGCTTGGTGATTTTTGAATCAGCTGTGTAGTGCTAGGGCAAAAACCCAAATGTGCACCTCTTGGGGTCCCTGGGACTGAGTTTGGGAAATAATGGTGTAGGCTAGTGTGTATGTGTGGGGAACTCTGTAATACAAGGCTAGTGTGTATGTGTGGGGAACTCTGTAATACAAGGCTAGTGTGTATGTGTGGGGAACTCTAATACAAGGCTAGTGTGTATGTGTGGGGAACTCTATAATACAAGGCTAGTGTGTATGTGTGGGGAACTCTGTAATACAAGGCTAGTGTGTATGTGTGGGGTACTCTGTAATACAAGGCTAGTGTGTATGTGTGGGGAACTCTATAATACAAGGCTAGTGTGTATGTGTGGGGAACGCTGTAATACAAGGCTAGTGTGTATGTGTGGGGAACGCTGTAATACAAGGCTAGTGTGTATGTGTGGGGAACGCTGTAATACAAGGCTAGTGTGTATGTGTGGGGAACGCTGTAATACAAGGCTAGTGTGTATGTGTGGGGAACGCTGTAATACAAGGCTAGTGTGTATGTGTGGGGAACTCTGTAATACAAGGCTAGTGTGTATGTGTGGGGAACTCTGTAATACAAGGCTAGTGTGTATGTGTGGGGAACTCTGTAATTCAAGGCTAGTGTGTATGTGTGGGGAACTCTGTAATACAAGGCTAGTGTGTATGTGTGGGGAACTCTGTAATACACTGGGAACTTGATTTGTTTGTAGAATTTTTGTAATTTCATATATTCTGAACAAAAATATGAATGCATTATGCCACAATGTTTTGGGATTACACTGAGGTACAATTCATATCAGGAAATCAGTCAATTTAAATGAATTAATTAGGCCCTAATCTATGGATTTCACATGACTGGGAATACAGATATGCATCTGTTGGTCAAAGATATCATAAAAAAAAATTGTTTCACGCTATCTCTATGCATTCAAATTCAATAAAAGGATATTGTGTTCGTTGTCTGTAGCTAATGCCTGCCCATACCATAACCCCACCGCCACCATGGGGCACAATGTTGACATCAGCAAACCGCTCACCCACACGACGTCATACACGTGGTCTGCGGTTGTGAGGCTGGTTGGACGTACTGCTAAATTCTCTAAAATGACGTTGGAAGCGGCTTAGGGTAGAGAAATTTAACATTTCATTCTATGGCAACAGCTCTGGTGTACATTCCTGCAGTCACCATGGCAATTGAAACTTCCTTTAAAACATGAGACATCTGTGGAGTAGTGTTGTGAAAAAACTGCACATTTTAGAGTAGCCTTTTATTGCCCCCAGCACAAGGTGCACCTTTGTAATGATCATGCTGTTTAATCAGCTTCTTGATAGGTCACACCTGTCAGGTGGATATGAGAAATGCTCACTAACAGGGATGTAAACACATTTGTGCACAACATTTGAAAGAAATATGCTTTTTGGGATCTTTTATTTCAGCTCATGAAACGTGGGACCAACACTTTACATGGTGTGTTTATATTTTTGATCATTGTATATCAAAAGCCTATTTGTATAAATGAACCATGAAATGATTTTAAACTATGCTAAATAAAATTGTTATAGTTAAATAGGGATATTGTGCTATTTCCTGTGAGGTGTTCTCTGCTTCTGCAGATTGTGAGCCTGTGGGTTCAAAGTGGGTGAACCTGTAGGTGTGGCTGAAGCCACACCTAATGTGACTTATTATTGACTAACCAAATGGAACAGAGCTTAGATCATGTAAAGCTGTGGACATCAAATGATGAACGTGAAATGGAAACTTTTCATTATACAGTAGGGTCTAGAACACAGCTCAATGTTTCAGGTCATGATACAGTAGGGTCCAGAACACAGCTCTATGTTTCATGTCATGATACAGTAGGGTCTAGAACACAGCACTAGGTTTCATGTCATGATACAGTAGGGTCTAGAACACAGCTCTACGTACGTTTCAGGTCCCAAGTGGCTACATGTGCTGTATGTATTCAGTCCTTTTTAAAAGTTACATTTAGGCTACTGTGGCATCTTTATTAGCACAGTCTTTGATGGAAATAAGAAATTGCTGCACTAAAATACATGTATACATGTATTTTGTAGTTTGTGTTGAGTACATAATCATTCTTCAACACAAGATGGCGACAAAGTCCCTCGGTTTTATTCCACATTCCCAGATTGACACTCTCCTCTCGTTTACACTCTGGTGTTACAAAACCTTTTTCATTCAGAGGGTGTGTCCCAAATGGCACCCTATTCCCTTAATAGTGCACTACCTTTTAACCAGTGCCCACATAGGGCTCGGTTCAAAAGTAGTGCACTATATAGGGAATAGTGCCGTTTGGGACACAGTTTCAGACTTAATGTTCCACCCTCCTTACCTCTTCTCTCTGAGTCATCCTTCAACTCAGAAGACACCTACAAGTTCCATCCATTCTTCCTGCTCTAGAATGTCGAAGTGTTGCTAACTCTGAAAAATGTCTGTGACCTTCGTGGGAGTTGTCTCTAAACACATGATAGATGTGTTGAACTTCACCAACAAACTCCCACAACAGTATGCATATTCTCTGTCCTGAAATGTTTTATTCCGTTCAGGTTTGTGTTCTATTCAAGAGGTTGACATTTTTGGCACAGAATATTTATCAGGCCAACATTTAGTAGACACAATATGGACATTAAACTGTTTAGAAGACATAGAAGATGAACCGAAAATGATCGACAACAACCATACCGATCACTTATCGTAGGCCTTTTTCTGATATTGTTCATTACGATACATAGCCTATACTAGAGACATTTAACGTTTTAAATAAAATACATCTGCTAATATGGGTGATTGTTAATGGGACAATTAATGGCATCAACCATCAAACTAGTAGTATTTATTTAATAGTTTAAAGGTTCGTTTTAAACTTGTGGTTTACAGGTAGTCAGCTAGTCTAGTGGTTAGAGCGTTGGACTAGTAACCAAAAGGTTGCAAGATCAAATCCCTGAGCTGACAAGGTAAAAATCTGTTGTTCTACGCCTGAACAAGGCAGTTAACCCTATGCCGTCATTGAAGATAATAATTTGTTTTTAACTGACTGAATTTAACTGAGTTAAATAAAGGTAAAATAAAAATAAACATTTATGTTATAAACTTATCGTTCTATTTATCGGTATCACATAAGTTCAGACAATTTATAGCAATATGTACAGTTGAAGTCAGAAGTCTCCAACTGTACATTGGTTGGAGTCATTAAAACTTGTTTTTCAACCACTCCACAAAGTTCTTGTTAACAAACTATATTTTTGGCAAGTCGGTTATTACATCAACTTTGTGCATGACACAATATTATTTCACTTATAATTCACTGTATCACAATTCCAGTGGGTCAGAAGTTTACATACACTAAGTTGACAGTGCCTTTAAACAGCTTGGAAAATTCCAGAAAGTGATGTCATGGCTTTAGAAGCTTTTGATAGGCTAATTGCGATCATTTGAATCAATTGGAGGTGTACCTGTGCATGTATTTCAAGGCCTACCTTCAAACGCATTGCTTCTTTGCTTGACATCATGGGAAAATCAAAAGAAATCAGCCAAGACCTCAGAAAAAGGACCTTGTGAAGATGCTGGAGGAAACAGGTACAAAAGTATCTATATCCACAGTAAAAACGAGTCCTATATCGACATAACCTGAAAGGCCACTCAACAAGGAAGAAGCCACTGCTATAAAACCATCAAGATCGTACTTTTTGGAGAAATATCCTCTGGTCTGATGAAACAAAAATAGAACTGTTTGGCCATAATGGCCATCGTTATGTTTGGAGGAAAAGGGGAGGCTTGCAAGCTGAAGAACACCATCCCAAACTTGAAGCACGGGGGTGGCAGCATCATGTTGTTGATGTGCTTTGTTGCAGGAGGGACTGGTGCAATTCACAAAATAGATGGCATCATGAGGACGGAAAACTATGTGGATACATTGAAGCAACATCTCAAGACATCAGTCAGGAAGTTAAAGCTTGGTCGCAAATGGGTCTTCGAAATGGACAATTACCCCAAGCATACTTCCAAAGTTGTGGCAAAATGGCTTAAGAACAACAAAGTCAAGGTATTGGAGTGGCCGTCACAAAGCCCTGACCTCAATCCTATAGAACATTTGTGGGCAGAACTGAAAAAGCGTGTGCGAACAAGGAGGCCTACACACCTGACTTAGCTCTGTCAGGAGGAATGGTCCAGAATTCACCCAACTGATTGTGGGAAGCTTGTGGAAGGCTACCCGAGACGTTTGACCCAAGTTAAACAATTTAAAGGCAATCCTACTTGAGTGTATGTAAACTTATAACCAACTGGGAATGTGATTTTTTTTTTAACTAGGCAAGTTAGTTAAGAACAAATTCTTATTTTTAATGACGGCCTAGGAACAGTGGGCCTTGTTCAGGGAAGAACGACAGATTTGTACCTTGTCAGAGGGCTGGGGGATTCAAACTTACAACCTTTCGGTTACTATCTCAATGCTCTAACCACCAGGCTACCCTGAAATAAAAGCTGAACTAAATCATTCTCTCAACTATTATTCTGACATTTCACATTCTTAAAATAAAGTGGTGATCCTAACTGACCTAAAACAGGGAATTTTTACTAGGATTAAATGTCAGGAATTGTGAAACACTGAGTTTAAATGTATTTGGCTGAGGTGTATGTAAACCTCTGACTTCAACAGTAATTGTATTGATATTTCCCAGCTCTTCAAAACATCCATTTAAACTTCTAGATGCAACTAATTAAAACCAATGTTTGAATTGGCCACCCCTCATAGAGGACTGGCCACCCCTCATAGCCTGGTTCCTCTCTAGGTTTATTCCAAGGTTCTGGCCTTTCTAGGGAGTTTTTCCTAGCCACTGTGCTTCTACACCTGCATTGTTTGCTGTTTGGGGTTTTATACTGGGTTTCTGTACAGCACTTTGAGATATCAGCTGATGTACGAAGGGCTTTATAAATACGTTTGATTTTGATTTGATATAAAGTCAGGAACACCTTCATCTATAGGCCTACAAACATGCATGAACATTCCTCTGGTACTGAGCTGAAGACAGCTAAGTTATTCTGGTACTGAGCTGACGACAGCTAAGTTACTCTGGTACTGAGCTGAAGACAGCTAAGTTACTCTGGTACTGAGCTGAAGACAGCTAAGCTCCTCTGGTACTGAGCTGAAGACAGCTAAGTTACTCTGGTACTGAGCTGATGACAGCTAAGTTACTCTGGTACTGAGCTGAAGACAGCTAAGCTCCTCTGGTACTGAGCTGAAGACAGCTAAGTTACTCTGGTACTGAGCTGAAGACAGCTAAGCTACTCTGGTACTGAGCTGAAGACAGCTAAGTTACTCTGGTACTGAGCTGAAGACAGCTAAGCTCCTCTGGTACTGAGCTGAAGACAGCTAAGTTACTCTGGTACTGAGCTGAAGACAGCTAAGTTACTCTGGTACTGAGCTGACGACAGCTAAGTTATTCTGGTACTGAGCTGAAGACAGCTAAGCTCCTCTGGTACTGAGCTGACGACAGCTAAGTTATTCTGGTACTGAGCTGAAGACAGCTAAGCTCCTCTGGTACTGAGCTGAAGACAGCTAAGTTACTCTGGTACTGAGCTGAAGACAGCTAAGTTATTATGGTACTGAGCTGAAGACAGCTAAGTTACTCTGGTACTGAGCTGAAGACAGCTAAGCTCCTCTGGTACTGAGCTGAAGACAGCTAGGTTACTCTGGTACTGAGCTGAAGACAGCTAAGTTACTCTGGTACTGAGCTGAAGACAGCTAAGCTCCTCTGGTACTGAGCTGAAGACAGCTAAGTTACTCTGGTACTGAGCTGAAGACAGCTAAGTTACTCTGGTACTGAGCTGAAGACAGCTAAGCTCCTCTGGTGCTGAGCTGAAGACAGCTAAGTTACTCTGGTACTGAGCTGAAGACAGCTAAGTTACTCTGGTACTGAGCTGAAGACAGCTAAGTTACTCTGGTACTGAGCTGAAGACAGCTAAGCTCCTCTGGTACTGAGCTGAAGACAGCTAAGATACTCTGGTACTGAGCTGAAGACAGCTAAGTTACTCTGGTACTGAGCTGAAGACAGCTAAGCTCCTCTGGTACTGAGCTGAAGACAGCTAAGCTCCTCTGGTACTGAGCTGAAGACAGCTAAGCTCCTCTGGTGCTGAGCTGAAGACAGCTAAGTTACTCTGGTACTGAGCTGAAGACAGCTAAGTTATTCTGGTACTGAGCTGAAGACAGCTAAGTTATTCTGGTACTGAGCTGAAGACAGCTAAGCTCCTCTGGTACTGAGCTGAAGACAGCTAAGTTACTCTGGTACTGAGCTGAAGACAGCTAAGTTACTCTGGTACTGAGCTGAAGACAGCTAAGTTACTCTGGTACTGAGCTGAAGACAGCTAAGCTCCTCTGGTGCTGAGCTGAAGACAGCTAAGTTACTCTGGTACTGAGCTGAAGACAGCTAAGCTCCTCTGGTACTGAGCTGAAGACAGCTAAGTTACTCTGGTACTGAGCTGAAGACAGCTAAGTTACTCTGGTACTGAGCTGAAGACAGCTAAGTTACTCTGGTACTGAGCTGAAGACAGCTAAGTTACTCTGGTACTGAGCTGAAGACAGCTAAGCTCCTCTGGTACTGAGCTGAAGACAGCTAAGATACTCTGGTACTGAGCTGAAGACAGCTAAGTTACTCTGGTACTGAGCTGAAGACAGCTAAGCTCCTCTGGTACTGAGCTGAAGACAGCTAAGCTCCTCTGGTACTGAGCTGAAGACAGCTAAGCTCCTCTGGTGCTGAGCTGAAGACAGCTAAGTTACTCTGGTACTGAGCTGAAGACAGCTAAGTTATTCTGGTACTGAGCTGAAGACAGCTAAGTTATTCTGGTACTGAGCTGAAGACAGCTAAGCTCCTCTGGTACTGAGCTGAAGACAGCTAAGTTACTCTGGTACTGAGCTGAAGACAGCTAAGTTACTCTGGTACTGAGCTGAAGACAGCTAAGTTACTCTGGTACTGAGCTGAAGACAGCTAAGCTCCTCTGGTGCTGAGCTGAAGACAGCTAAGTTACTCTGGTACTGAGCTGAAGACAGCTAAGCTCCTCTGGTACTGAGCTGAAGACAGCTAAGTTACTCTGGTACTGAGCTGAAGACAGCTAAGTTACTCTGGTACTGAGCTGAAGACAGCTAAGTTACTCTGGTACTGAGCTGAAGACAGCTAAGCTACTCTGGTACTGAGCTGAAGACAGCTAAGTTACTCTGGTACTGAGCTGAAGACAGCTAAGCTCCTCTGGTACTGAGCTGAAGACAGCTAAGTTACTCTGGTACTGAGCTGAAGACAGCTAAGTTACTCTGGTACTGAGCTGACGACAGCTAAGTTATTCTGGTACTGAGCTGAAGACAGCTAAGCTCCTCTGGTACTGAGCTGACGACAGCTAAGTTATTCTGGTACTGAGCTGAAGACAGCTAAGCTCCTCTGGTACTGAGCTGAAGACAGCTAAGTTACTCTGGTACTGAGCTGAAGACAGCTAAGTTATTATGGTACTGAGCTGAAGACAGCTAAGTTACTCTGGTACTGAGCTGAAGACAGCTAAGCTCCTCTGGTACTGAGCTGAAGACAGCTAAGTTACTCTGGTACTGAGCTGAAGACAGCTAAGTTACTCTGGTACTGAGCTGAAGACAGCTAAGCTCCTCTGGTACTGAGCTGAAGACAGCTAAGTTACTCTGGTACTGAGCTGAAGACAGCTAAGTTACTCTGGTACTGAGCTGAAGACAGCTAAGCTCCTCTGGTGCTGAGCTGAAGACAGCTAAGTTACTCTGGTACTGAGCTGAAGACAGCTAAGTTACTCTGGTACTGAGCTGAAGACAGCTAAGTTACTCTGGTACTGAGCTGAAGACAGCTAAGCTCCTCTGGTACTGAGCTGAAGACAGCTAAGATACTCTGGTACTGAGCTGAAGACAGCTAAGTTACTCTGGTACTGAGCTGAAGACAGCTAAGCTCCTCTGGTACTGAGCTGAAGACAGCTAAGCTCCTCTGGTACTGAGCTGAAGACAGCTAAGCTCCTCTGGTGCTGAGCTGAAGACAGCTAAGTTACTCTGGTACTGAGCTGAAGACAGCTAAGTTATTCTGGTACTGAGCTGAAGACAGCTAAGTTATTCTGGTACTGAGCTGAAGACAGCTAAGCTCCTCTGGTACTGAGCTGAAGACAGCTAAGTTACTCTGGTACTGAGCTGAAGACAGCTAAGTTACTCTGGTACTGAGCTGAAGACAGCTAAGTTACTCTGGTACTGAGCTGAAGACAGCTAAGCTCCTCTGGTGCTGAGCTGAAGACAGCTAAGTTACTCTGGTACTGAGCTGAAGACAGCTAAGCTCCTCTGGTACTGAGCTGAAGACAGCTAAGTTACTCTGGTACTGAGCTGAAGACAGCTAAGTTACTCTGGTACTGAGCTGAAGACAGCTAAGTTACTCTGGTACTGAGCTGAAGACAGCTAAGTTACTCTGGTACTGAGCTGAAGACAGCTAAGCTCCTCTGGTACTGAGCTGAAGACAGCTAAGTTATTATGGTACTGAGCTGAAGACAGCTAAGATACTCTGGTACTGAGCTGAAGACAGCTAAGCTCCTCTGGTACTGAGCTGAAGACAGCTAAGTTACTCTGGTACTGAGCTGACGACAGCTAAGTTATTATGGTACTGAGCTGAAGACAGCTAAGCTCCTCTGGTACTGAGCTGACGACAGCTAAGTTATTATGGTACTGAGCTGACGACAGCTAAGTTATTATGGTACTGAGCTGAAGACAGCTATGTTACTCTGGTACTGAGCTGAAGACAGCTAAGCTCCCCTGGTACTGAGCTGAAGACAGCTAAGTTATTCTGGTACTGAGCTGAAGACAGCTAAGTTACTCTGGTACTGAGCTGAAGACAGCTAAGTTTCTCTGGTGCAGAGCTGAGGACATCCACTGTAAAGCCTGGATAGTAGAGAACAGAAGAGAAGAAAGGAGAGGTCCCTATGGATCTGAGGTTCAGATAAAGCCTCTGGCAGAGAACTGAAAAAGAGAATATACCAAGGACTTTACACAATACAGACAGAATATTTCAATTTCAGATTTCTCTCCCTTCCCCTCTCTGTCCACCCCCTCTCTGTCCACCCCCTCTATCTCCCCCCCCCCCCCCCCCCCCCCAGTTCCATTAAAGAGCTAGGCCTATGTAGCCGGAGCCACTGGGCCACAAACAGCATTGCTTCCTCCACTCCCTGCCGGTACCATGACTTAAACAAGTGATCCTCTGCTGGCCAACACACATGACCGTCGGCTTGAAAACATACTGAACAGCAGACCAGTGAAAAGGATCTGATTCTAGGGGCCAACTAGCTGAGGTTGTCCAGGACGATCTCAATCTGTTACACCTACACATATTAACAATGGGCTGTCTCAGAGTTTAGATAGTGAAACATCTCCACCTTCTCTGTATCACCTCTGTGGGAGGTTAGCTTTATCTCTCAACTCTGTGGGAGGTTGGCTGTATCTATCAACTCTGTGGGAGGTTAGCTTTATCTCTCAACTCTGTGGGAGGTTGGCTGTATCTATCAACTCTGTGGGAGGTTAGCTGTCTCTATCAACTCTGTGGGAGGTTAGCTGTCTCTATCAACTCTGTGGGAGGTTAGCTTTATCTATCAACTCTGTGGGAGGTTGGCTGTATCTATCAACTCTGTGGGAGGTTAGCTGTATCTATCAACTCTGTGGGAGGTTGGCTGTATCTATCAACTCTGTGGGAGGTTAGCTGTCTCTCTCAACTCTGTGGGAGGTTAGCTTTATCTCTCAACTCTGTGGGAGGTTGGCTGTATCTATCAACTCTGTGGGAGGTTAGCTGTATCTATCAACTCTGTGGGAGGTTAGCTTTATCTCTCAACTCTGTGGGAGGTTGGCTGTATCTATCAACTCTGTGGGAGGTTAGCTTTATCTCTCAACTCTGTGGGAGGTTAGCTTTATCTCTCAACTCTGTGGGAGGTTAGCTTTATCTCTCAACTCTGTGGGAGGTTAGCTTTATCTCTCAACTCTGTGGGAGGTTGGCTGTATCTATCAACTCTGTGGGAGGTTAGCTTTATCTCTCAACTCTGTGGGAGGTTGGCTGTATCTATCAACTCTGTGGGAGGTTAGCTGTATCTATCAACTCTGTGGGAGGTTGGCTGTATCTATCAACTCTGTGGGAGGTTAGCTTTATCTCTCAACTCTGTGGGAGGTTGGCTGTATCTATCAACTCTGTGGGAGGTTAGCTTTATCTCTCAACTCTGTGGGAGGTTAGCTTTATCTCTCAACTCTGTGGGAGGTTGGCTGTATCTATCAACTCTGTGGGAGGTTAGCTGTATCTATCAACTCTGTGGGAGGTTAGCTGTATCTATCAACTCTGTGGGAGGTTAGCTGTATCTATCAACTCTGTGGGAGGTTAGCTGTATCTATCAGCTCTGTGGGAGGTTAGCTGTATCTATCAGCTCTGTGGGAGGTTAGCTGTATCTCTCAGCTCTGTGGGAGGTTAGCTGGATCTATCAACTCTGTGGGAGGTTAGCTGTATCTCTCAGCTCTGTGGGAGGTTGGCTGGATCTATCAGCTCTGTGGGAGGTTAGCTTTATCTATCAGCTCTGTGGGAGGTTAGCTTTATCTATCAGCTCTGTGGGAGGTTAGCTGGATCTATCAGCTCTGTGGGAGGTTAGCTGTATCTATCAGCTCTGTGGGAGGTTAGCTGTATCTCTCAGCTCTGTGGGAGGTTAGCTGGATCTATCAGCTCTGTGGGAAGTTAGCTGTATCTATCAGCTCTGTGGGAGGTTAGCTGGATCACTCAGCTCTGTGGGAGGTTAGCTGGATCTATCAGCTCTGTGGGAGGTTAGCTTTATCTCTCAACTCTGTGGGAGGTTAGCTTTATCTCTCAACTCTGTGGGAGGTTAGCTTTATCTCTCAACTCTGTGGGAGGTTGGCTGTATCTATCAACTCTGTGGGAGGTTAGCTGTATCTATCAACTCTGTGGGAGGTTAGCTGTATCTATCAACTCTGTGGGAGGTTAGCTGTATCTATCAACTCTGTGGGAGGTTAGCTGTATCTATCAACTCTGTGGGAGGTTAGCTGTATCTATCAGCTCTGTGGGAGGTTAGCTGTATCTATCAGCTCTGTGGGAGGTTAGCTGTATCTCTCAGCTCTGTGGGAGGTTAGCTGGATCTATCAACTCTGTGGGAGGTTAGCTGTATCTCTCAGCTCTGTGGGAGGTTGGCTGGATCTATCAGCTCTGTGGGAGGTTAGCTGTATCTATCAGCTCTGTGGGAGGTTAGCTTTATCTATCAGCTCTGTGGGAGGTTAGCTGTATCTATCAGCTCTGTGGGAGGTTAGCTGTATCTATCAGCTCTGTGGAAGGTTAGCTGTATCTATCAGCTCTGTGGGAGGTTAGCTGTATCTCTCAGCTCTGTGGGAGGTTAGCTGGATCTATCAGCTCTGTGGGAGGTTTGCTGGATCTATCAGCTCTGTGGGAGGTTAGCTGGATCACTCAGCTCTGTGGGAGGTTAGCTGGATCTATCAGCTCTGTGGGAGGTTAGCTGTATCTATCAACTCTGTGGGAGGTTAGCTGTATCTATCAGCTCTGTGGGAGGTTAGCTGTATCTATCAGCTCTGTGGGAGGTTAGCTGTATCTCTCAGCTCTGTGGGAGGTTAGCTGTATCTCTCAGCTCTGTGGAAGGTTAGCTGTATCTATCAGCTCTGTGGGAGGTTAGCTGGATCTATCAGCTCTGTGGAAGGTTAGCTGGATCTATCAGCTCTGTGGAAGGTTAGCTGGATCACTCAGCTCTGTGGGAGGTTAGCGGTATCTCTCTTTTCTCTTTATCGGTTTATCTTCCTCCTAAGATACATGTGATAATCAGTGTAACCTACCAGCAGGCTCATGTCCTGTGTGTATGGGTGTGTGTGTGTGTGTCTAGTGCGCCCTCACTCTCTCCCTCCATCCATCCGTTTGATGCTGTGCTGGTTGGGGGTAGAGGTTGGTCAGCTGTGGGCTCCAATAGGAATATTTCTTATTTTCTTTAGAGAGAGAAAAAGAAGAAGTGGCCTTGAACTTAATATTTTCAAATGGCATCCTATTCCCTACATAGTGCACTACTTTTGACCAGGGCCCACAGGGTAAGGAACAGGGTTCCATTTGGGATACAGAGAAAGGAAGTCGTGGCTCTGCATTCTAATCAAGCAGTAGAGGTGAAGAAGAATAGAAAGAGGTAGAAGTCACAGAGGGAGGCTTTATGGCCGTGCTCACGAAAATGCTTTTAGATACAGGGTGAAAGAGAGAGGATTGATAGAGAGATAGGAGTTACTGCGTAGAGAAAATGGATTGATAGAGAGATAGGAGTTACTGTGTAGAGGAAATGGATTGATAGAGAGATAGGAGTTACTGTGTAGAGGAAATGGATTGATAGAGAGAGATAGGAGTTACTGTGTAGAGGACAGGGATTGATAGAGAGATAGGAGTTACTGCGTAGAGGAAATGGATTGATAGAGAGATAGGAGTTACTGTGGAGAGGAAATGGATTGATAGAGAGATAGGAGTTACTGTGTAGAGGAAATGGATTGATAGAGAGATAGGAGTTACTGCGTAGAGGAAATGGATTGATAGAGAGATAGGAGTTACTGTGTAGAGAAAATGGATTGATAGAGAGATAGGAGTTACTGCGTAGAGGAAATGGATTGATAGAGAGATAGGAGTTACTGCGTAGAGGAGATAGGAGTTACTGTGTAGAGAAAATTGATTGATAGAGAGATAGGAGTTACTGCGTAGAGGAAATGGATTGATAGAGAGATAGGAGTTACTGTGTAGAGAAAATGGATTGATAGAGAAATAGGAGTTACTGTGTAGAGGAAATGGATTGATAGAGAGATAGGAGTTACTGTATAGAGGAAAGGAAAGAGATTGAATTTTAATTTTACCTTTATTTCAGTGGGTATGGTGTACTGAGTGGGTATGGTGAAAGAGATTGATAGAGAGATAGGAGTTACTCTACAGAGGAAAGGAAAGAGATTGATATAGAGATAGGAGTTACTGTACAGAGGAAAGGAAAGAGATTGATATAGAGATAGGAGTTACTCTACAGAGGAAAGGAAAGAGATTGATAGATCGATTGGAGTTACTGTATAGAGGAAAGGAAAGAGATTGATAGAGAGATAGGAGTTACTGTACAGAAGAAATGAAAGAGATTGATATAGAGATAGGAGTTACTGTACATGCGTGTTCGCTTACTTACGTGCATATGCATGTGTGCGTTTGTGTCCATGTGTGCATGAGTGTGTGTGTGTGTGTGTGTGTGTGTGTGTGTGTGTCCATGTGTGCATGAGTGTGTGTGTGTGTGTGTTTGCAGGGTAGGTGGTTTTAAACGTTATGTTTATTGCCACATTATGGTTGCATTATTATTCTAGACAGCTCTGGGAGCGGAGTAGAACGCAGATGGAATCCCTCGGGGAACACTGACTTAGTGGGCAGGTAGAAAAGTGGATGAGAGGAGTTGAGAGGAGAGAAAGAGAGAGGAGATGGGAGAGGAGAGGCATTGAGCGGCAAGGAGAGGAGGAGAGACGAGAGGAGTCAAGAACAGAACTGGGAAGAAAAGATAAGAGGACAGAGAAGCTTCAGAGAACCAATCAGGTCTTCATTACAGATAAAGAGAGAGTAGAAGCTTGTCACGTAATCCTGACACAGACACGCGCACACGCTCACACACACACACACACACACACACACAGCTTGTTAGGTGGTGTTGACAGCATTGCATGCATTCCTACAGTACCACACACACACACACACACACACACAGCTTGTTAGTTGGTGTTGACAGCATTGCATGCATTCCTACAGTACCACTGTCACACCCTGACCTTAGAGAGACGTTTTATGTCTCTATTTGGTCAGGTCAGGGTGTGATGTGGGGTGGGAATTCTATGTTTTCTTTTCTATGTCTCTTTATTTCTAGGTTCTGGCCGGGTATGGTTCTCAATCAATGACGGCCTACCAAAAATGCAAAAGGCCTCCTGCGGGGCTGGGGGCTGGAATTAAAAATATAAATAAATTAAATCAAACACACATCACAACACTACATAAGACGATTTCATAGCATGGCAGCAACACATGACAACACGGCATGGTAGCAACACGGCATGGTAGCAACACAACATGACAGCAGCACAGCATGGTAGCAACACAACATGACAGCAGCACAGCATGGTAGCAGCACAAAACAGGGTACAAACATTGTTGGGCACAGACAACAGCACAAAGGGCAAGAAGGTAGAGACAACAATATGTCGCACAAAGCAGCCACAACTGCCAGTAAGAGTCCATGATTGAATGAAGAGAATGAAGAGATTGATATAAAATTGTCCAGTTTGAGTGTTTGTTGCAGCTCGTTCCAGTCGCTGCGCATCCTGTGTCTCCATGACCTGTCGCCTCCCCCAGTGCTCTTTCCCTCTCTCTCTCTCTCTCTCTCTCTCTCTCTCTCCCTCTCCCTCTCTCTCTCTGTCTCTGTGTGTGATTGTGTGGGTGGAGACAGGTGTGCTGGAGTCAGAGCAGATCCCCACCAGCTGCAACCTGTTTCATAATCAAGACCTCCACAAATACTCAGTCCTGCCACTTCCACGCTGCCAGATCGTAATCTCTGCTCAGTCAGTCTACGTTTCTAGCCGTTTGTTCCTGTTTAGATCCTTTTTTTTGTGTGTTATTCCTGTCTGATGCTGTTTTCCTCTCCGATACAGTTCTGCCTGCTCTGACTCTGGTCCCTGTCTCCAGTCCCACGTCTCATCAGTCCTGCTACTCTGTCCCGGCTCCCCCACTCTACTGCTCCCTTGGATTCCCCTGTGGACCTGCTGACCCTGTCACAACACCTCTCGCTCCAACTTCAGCCTCCGCACTTGGTTTCTTGCAACCTGCCCGAGCTTCCCCTGGCCTGCACTCCATCTTCCCCCTGTGTTTCAATAAATACCTTGGTTACCTCATCCGTCTCCTCGTCTGAGTCTACTCTTGGGTTCACCTGTTCCCCTCCGCATAACAAATACTCCTTAGCCAGCCCACAAGAATGGAATGACCTACCCAATCAAAAGATTTGGCCAAGTCAATAAAAATAGCAGCACAACATTGCTTAGAATTAAGGGCAATTAAGGTTGTAGTGACACATCCATAACCTGAGCGGAAACCAGATTGCATACCAGAGAGAATACTATAGACATCAAGAAAGCCAGTCAGTTGATTATTGACAAGTTTTTCAAACACTTTTGATAAACAGGGCAAAATAGAAATAGGCCTATAACAGTTAGGATCAGCTTGATCTCCCCATTTAAATAAAGGCTGAACCGTGGCTGCCTTCCAAGCAATGGGAACCTCCCCAGAGAGGAGAGACAGGTTAAAAAGGTCCGAGATCGGTTTGGCGATGATAGGGTCAGCAACCTTAAAGAAGAAAAGGTCTAAACCACCTGACTAGTTGTTTTTTGGGGGTCAAGGTTAAGGAGCTCCTTTAGCATCTCGGACTCAGTGACCACCTGCAGGGAGAAACTTTGTAGCAGGGCAGGGGGAGGGGGAAAGAGGGAGAAGCATTGGGGATAATCGCATTAGAAAGGGTGAGAGATGAGGAAACATTGGATGGGCAAGAAGGCATATACACCATACACACTCAAACAAAGATATTATACACACAGGGATATACAGCATACTCACTCAAACAAAGATATTATACACACAGGGATATACAGCATACCCACTCAAACAGAGATATTATTAACACAGGGATGTACAGCATACTCACTCAAACAAAGATATTATACACACAGGGATATACACCATACACACTCAAACAAAGATATTATACACACAGGGATATACAGCATACTCACTCAAACAAAGATATTATACACACAGGGATATACAGCATACCCACTCAAACAGAGATATTATTAACACAGGGATGTACAGCATACTCACTCAAACAAAGATATTATACACACAGGGATATACAGCATACCCACTCAAACAAAGATATTATACACACAGGGATATACAGCATACCCACTCAAACAAAGATATTATACACACAGGGATATACAGCATACCCACTCAAACAAAGATATTATACACACAGGGATATACAGCATACACACTCAAACAAATATATTATAAACACAGGGATATACAGCATACTCACTCAAACAAAGTTATTATACACACAGGGATATACAGCATACCCACTCAAACAAAGATATTATACACACAGGGATATACAGCATACACACTCAAACAAAGATATTATAAACACAGGGATATACAGCATACTCACTCAAACAAAGATATTATACACACAGGGATATACACCATACCACCATCATACGATACACATACATTGTTCACAGAGACTTGTACATCATACAACACACACACACACACACGCACACACACACACACACACACACACACACACACACACACACAATGCCCACGTAACACTCTCATAATGGAAAAATAACACAGTCCTCACACTCCTCATTTCTTCTTTACACTCCTCTCTCTCTCTCTCTCTCTTTCTCTCTCTCTCTCTCTCTCTCTCCCTCTCTCTCTCTTTCTCCCCCTCTCTCTCTCTCTCTCTCTCTCTCTCTCCCCCCCCTCTCTCTCTTCACAATCATCTTGTCATCCTCTCTGCCGACTGGGAGAATACAAATAGAGAATTAAACAGGGTTGATGTGAAGCACAGTGCGAGGGTCTCTTAAATCTACATCCTGCCAACCCCTGACATCTATACCCAAATGGCACTCTATTCCAAATTTAGTGCACTACTTTTGACCAGGGCCCCTAGTGCACTATGTAGGGAATAGAATAGGGTGCCAGTCGGGACAAAGCTTTATATTATCTGTATGGAGGGTAGGGGAGGGTGGTGTACAAGTCTGGTGTTGAAGACAGATGGTGTACAAGTCTGGTGTTGGAGACAGATGGTGTACAAGTCTGGTGTTGGAGAAGATGGTGTACAAGTCTGGTGTTGGAGAGGATGGAGACAGATGGTGTACAACTCTGGTGTTGGAGAGGATGGAGACAGATGGTGTACAACTCTGGTGTTGGAGACAGGTGGTGTACAAGTCTGGTGTTGGAGAGGATGGAGACAGGTGGTGTACAAGTCTGATGTTGGAGAGGATGGAGACAGATGGTGTACAACTCTGGTGTTGGAGAGGATGGAGACAGATGGTGTACAAGTCTGGTGTTGGAGAGGATGGATACAGATGGTGTACAAGTCTGGTGTTGGATACAGGTGGTGTACAAGTCTGGTGTTGGAGAGGATGGAGACAGGTGGTGTACAAGTCTGATGTTGGAGAGGATGGAGACAGATGGTGTACAAGTCTAGTGTTGGAGAGGATGGAGACAGGTGGTGTACAAGTTTTGTGTTGGAGAGGATGGAGACAGATGGTGTACAAGTACGGTGTTGGAGAGGATGGAAACAGATGGTGTACAAGTACGGTGTTGGAGAGGATGGAGACAGATGGTGTACAAGTCTGGTGTTGGAGAGGATGGAGACAGATGGTGTACAAGTCTGGTGTTGGAGACAGATGGTGTACAAGTCTGGTGTTGGAGAAGATGGTGTACAAGTCTGGTGTTGGAGAGGATGGAGACAGATGGTGTACAAGTCTGGTGTTGGAGAGGATGGATACAGATGGTGCACAAGTCTGGTGTTGGAGACAGGTGGTGTACAAGTCTGGTGTTGGAGAGGATGGAGACAGGTGGTGTACAAGTCTGGTGTTGGAGAGGTGTGGACATGGTATTATATGAGAGGTGTTCAGGAGGGGGAGAGGTGTGTGAGTCTTAGTGTGTGAGTTCTGTCCTGGCCAGTCTTGAAACCACACCAGAGTTCAAATGAGGTCAGTTCTTGGCTCCTAAACAGCATACATTCAAACACGCACTCACACTCACACAAACCCACCTCCTTACCCAGCCCCTGTCCAATTAGCGACTATACCTTGTGTTGTGATATCCACCGTCCGAGACATCAGATTTTTTTAAATTATATATTTTTTTCACCTTTATTTAACCAGGGAGGCCAGTTGAGAACAAGTCCTCATTTACAATTGCGACCTGTCCAAGATAAAGTAAAGTAGTGTGATAAAAACAACAACACAGAGTTACACATGGGATAGACAAACATACACTCAATAACACAATAAACAAATCTATATACAGTGTGTGCAAATGTAGTAAGATTAGGGAGGTAAGGCAATAAATAGGCCATAGTGGCGAAATAATTCAAATGTATCAATTTACACTGGAGTGATATATGTGCAGATGAGGATGTGCAAGTAGAGATACTGGTGTGCAAAAGAGCAGAAAACTAAAACAAATATGGGGATGAGGTAGGTAGTTGGTTGGATGGGCAATTTACAGATGGGCTGTGTACAGATGCAGCGATCAGTATCCTAGTCCGCGTGATCAAAACAATCTTGATGCGTGGATTCCAATTGGTCAGACCAGCGTTGAATAGTCCTTAGCACGGGTACTTCCTGTTTGAGTTTCTGCCTATAGGAAGGGAGGAGCAAAATGGAGTTGTGATCAGATTTTCAGAAGGGAGGGCGTGGGAGGGCCTTGTTGGCATCCTGGAAGTTGGAGTAGCAGTGGTTGAGTGTTTTAGCAGCGCCAGTACAGTCCAAATTTGCTTTGTTAAAATCACCAGCTACAATAAATACGGCCTCAGGATATGTGTTTCAAGTTTGCATAAAGTCCAGTGAAGTGCTTTGAGGGCCGTCGTGGTATCAGCTTGAGGAGGAATATACTGTGACTATAACCGAAGAGAATTCTCTTGCGAGGTAAATACGTTTTTGATATTTGAGTGTGAGGTATTCTAGGTCGGGTGAACAAAAGGACTTGCGTATGTCAACACAATCACACCATGAGTAGTTAATCATATTTCTTTAAACAGGCAAGCCAGTTAAGAACAAATTCTTATTTACAATGACAGCCTCGGGGGTAGAACGACAGATTTTCACTTTGCCAGCTCTGGGATACGATCCAACAACCTATCGGTTACTGGCCAAATGCTCTAACCACTAGGCTAAAACTAGGTTACCTGCTGCCCTGTTCTTCTTCTTCCCGGAGGGATATTTATTCCTGTCTGCGCCATGAACTGAGAACCAGACTTGCTGTACGTACTCAGACTGTATATCCTGAGAGAACCATGTTTTCGTGAAACAGAGTATGTTACAATCCCTGTCTCTCTGAAACAAAATTCTCGCCCTGAGCTTGTCAACTTTATTATCCAGAGACTGAACTTTAGTGAGTAATATACTCGGAAGCGGTGGGTGATGTGCACGCCTCGTGAGTCGGACTAGAAGTCCACTCTGAGTACCTCTCCTCTGCTGGGGGTGTTTTGGGTCAGCCTCTGGATTCAGTTCAATTGCCCTGGGGGGTATAAACAAAGGATCCGATTATAAACAAAGGATCTGATTCGGGAAAGTCGTATTCCTGGTCATAATGCTGGTGAGTTACCGCCGCTCTGATATCCAAATGGCCTTCACGGCTGAATGTAATAACACAAAACATTTTCTGGGCTAATAATGTACGAAATAACACATAAAAAACAAGAGCTAGAAGCATGGCAGCCCTAGCCGTTGGTGCCATTTTTTTTCTCTCTCTCTCTCTCAATTCAATTCAATTCAATGCAATTCAAGGGCTTTATTGGCATGGGAAACATGTGTTAACATTGCCAAAGCAAGTGAGGTAGACAACATACAAAGTGAATATATAAAGTGAAAAACAACAAAAATTAACAGTAAACATTACACATACAGAGGTTTCAAGACAGTAAAGACATAACAAATGTCTCTCTCTCTCTTTCTCTCTCTCTCTCTCTCTCTCTCTCTCTTCCCTTCACTGCGTCAGTTTCAGAGATATGAACTAGCTGCCAACAGTGCACCAAGCCATTTCACAACACTGTCAGCTCTCACACTATTAGAAAGGTTACCAGGCAATTTAGCCCCATCTGTTACTGTGTCTCACTGACCCAGCAATGCTCAAATACGTCTGGAAGAGTGTGTGTTGAAACATAATATTTTCTGCCTTCTTAGTCAAAGCGATCTCCACCAAAGTGGCTGATTTGAGCTCTGGTGCACTTTTCCATCTCCCCAGCACATATTGTATCATTCTTTTAAAATACTGTTATATTAAACCAGGTGGAAAATACTAACTAGATGGTTGACGTCCTGAGAGTCCAGGCTGCTAATCCAATTGTCTCAAGTCCCATGTAAGGAGAGGGGATTGGCCACTTTGTGTGTGCTTGTGTAGGATGGGTTGGTTGTGTTGGTGGGATAAAGGCCTCTCCTGGATAAAGAACTTGTGACATCACCATCGCTACAGGAGATTGTTGTTGTTAGCTCTAACTGCTGTCTGTTAACTCTAACTGCTGTCTGTTAGCTCTAGCTGCTGTCTGTTAGCTCTAGCTGCTGTCTGTTAGCTCTAACTGCTGTCTGTTAGCTGTAGCTGCTGTCTGTTAGCTCTAGCAGCTGTCGGTTATCTCTAGCTGCTGTCTGTTAGCTCTAACTGTTGTCTGTTAACTGTAACTGCTGTCTGTTATCTCTAGCTGCTGTCTGTTAGCTCTAACTGCTGTCTTTTAGCTCTAGCTGCTGTCTGTTAGCTCTAGCAGCAGTCGGTTAGCTCTAGCAGCTGTCTGTTAGCTCTAACTGTTGTCTGTTAGCTGTAACTGCTGTCTGTTAGCTCTAGCTGCTGTCTGTTAGCTCTAACTGCTGTCTGTTAGCTCTAGCTGCTGTCAGTTAGCTCTAAATGATGTCTGTTAACTCTAGCTGTAGTTTGTTAGCTCTAACTGCTGTCTGTTAACTCTAGCTGCTGTCTGTTAGCTCTAGCTGCTGTCTGTTAGCTCTAGCTGCTGTCTGTTAGCTCTAACTGCTGTCTGTTAACTCTAGCTGTAGTCTGTTAGCTCTAACTGCTGTCTGTTAACTCTAGCTGTTGTCTGTTAGCTCTAGCTGCTGTCAGTTAGCTCTAACTGCTGTCTGTTAACTCTAGCTGTAGTCTGTTAGCTCTAACTGCTGTATGTTAACTCTAGCTGCTGTCTGTTAGCTCTAGCTGCTGTCTGTTAGCTCTAGCTGCTGTATGTTAGCTCTAACTGCTGTCTGTTAGCTCTAGCTGCTGTCTGTTAGCACTAGCATCTGTCGGTTATCTCTAGCTGCTGTCTGTTAGCTCTAACTGTTGTCTGTTAACTGTAACTGCTGTCTGTTATCTCTAGCTGCTGTCTATTATCTCTAACTGCTGTCTTTTAGCTCTAGCTGCTGTCTGTTAGCTCTAGTAGCTGTCAGTTAGCTCTGACTGCTGTCTGTTAGCTCTAACTGCTCTCTGTTAACTCTAGCTGTAGTCTGTTAGCTCTAACTGCTGTCTGTTAACTCTAGCTGCTGTCTGTTAGCTCTAGCTGCTGTTGGTTAACTCTAGCTGCTGTCGGTTAGCTCTAACTGTTGTCTCTTAACTGTAATTGCTGTCTGTTAGCTCTAGCTGCTGTCTGTTAGCTCTAACTGCTGTCTGTTAGCTCTAGCTACTGTCTGTTAGCTCTAACTGCTGTCTGTTATCTCTAACTGCTGTCTGTTAGCTCTAGCTGCTGTCTGTTAGCTCTTACTGCTGTCTGTTAGCTCTAACTGCAGTCTGTTAGCTCTAACTGCTGTCTGTTAGCTCTTACTGCTGTCTGTTAGCTCTAGCTGCTGTCTGTTAGCTCTAACTGCTGTCTGTTAGCTCTAACTGCTGTCTGTTAGCTCTAACTGCTGTCTGTTAGCTCTAGCTACTGTCTGTTATCTCTAACTGCTGTCTGTTAGCTCTAACTGTTGTCTCTTAACTGTAATTGCTGTCTGTTAGCTCTAGCTGCTGTCTGTTAGCTCTAACTGCTGTCTGTTAGCTCTAGCTACTGTCTGTTAGCTCTAACTGC
The DNA here is from genome assembly GCF_057628025.1 of Oncorhynchus mykiss. Taxonomy (NCBI): domain Eukaryota; kingdom Metazoa; phylum Chordata; class Actinopteri; order Salmoniformes; family Salmonidae; genus Oncorhynchus; species Oncorhynchus mykiss. Next base: position 32,753,462 of record NC_143035.1, on the reverse strand, counting down.
TGTCGGTTAGCTCTAACTGTTGTCTCTTAACTGTAATTTCTGTCTGTTAGCTCTAGCTGCTGTCTGTTAGCTCTAACTGCTGTCTGTTAGCTCTAGCTACTGTCTGTTAGCTCTAACTGCTGTCTGTTATCTCTAACTGCTGTCTGTTAGCACTAGCTGCTGTCTGTTAGCTCTTACTGCTGTCTGTTAGCTCTAACTGCTTTCTGTTAACTCTAACTGCTGTCTGTTAGCTCTAACTGCTGTCTGTTAGCTCTAACTGCTGTCTGTTAGCTCTAGCTGCTGTCTGTTAGCTCTAGTAGCTGTCAGTTAGCTCTAGCTGCTGTCTGTTAGCTCTAACTGCTGTCTGTTAGCTCTAGCTACTGTCTGTTAGCTCTAACTGCTGTCTGTTATCTCTAACTGCTGTCTGTTAGCTCTAGCTGCTGTCTGTTAGCTCTTACTGCTGTCTGTTAGCTCTAACTGCAGTCTGTTAGCTCTAACTGCTGTCTGTTAGCTCTTACTGCTGTCTGTTAGCTCTAACTGCTTTCTGTTAACTCGAACTGCTGTCTGTTAGCTCTAACTGCTGTCTGTTAGCTCTAACTGCTGTCTGTTAGCTCTAGCTACTGTCTGTTAGCTCTAACTGCTGTCTGTTAGCTCTAACTGTTGTCTCTTAACTGTAATTGCTGTCTGTTAGCTCTAGCTGCTGTCTGTTAGCTCTAACTGCTGTCTGTTAGCTCTAGCTACTGTCTGTTAGCTCAAACTGCTGTCTGTTAGCTCTAGCTACTGTCTGTTAGCTCTAACTGCTGTCTGTTAGCTCTAGCTGCTGTCTGTTAGCTCTAACTGCTGTCTGTTAGCTCTAGCTGCTGTCTGTTAGCTCTTACTGCTGTCTGTTAGCTCTAACTACTTTCTGTTAACTCTAACTGCTTTCTGTTAGCTCTAGCTGTTGTCTGTTAGCTCTAACTGCTGTCTGTTAGCTCTAGCTACTGTCTGTTAGCTCTAACTGCTGTCTGTTAGCTCTAACTGCTGTCTGTTAGCTCTAGCTACTGTCTGTTAGCTCTAACTGCTGTCTGTTAGCTCTAACTGCTGTCTGTTAGCTCTAGCTACTGTCTGTTAGCTCTAACTGCTGTCGGTTAGCTGTAACTGTTGTCTCTTAACTGTAATTGTTGTCTGTTAGCTCTAACTGCTGTCTGTTAGCTCTAACTGCTTTCTGTTAACTCTAACTGCTTTCTGTTAACTCTAACTGCTGTCTGTTAGGAATAAAAAAAAGGGAACTCTGTGAATCTGTCTGTCTGTCTGTCTGTCTGTCTGTGTCTGCCTATTGGAGTAGGGGATGATCTGTGGATCCACAGTGGAATTTGTTCTATACAGTGGAAAGTATTCCACTATTCTGTCTGTTTACATGAATTAATTTATTTTCACGCTACATTCCAATCACCATACGATATATTATCATAACCATTATTCACCCATCCCCTTCCAACCTTTTCTGTGTTAAATTACATAATATCACAAGCTCTCAGTAATGCCAGTGTTTGTGTATATTCAGCCAGGAGGTTGGTGGCACCTTAATTGGGGAGGACTGGCTCTTGGTAATGGCTGGAGCGGAATCAGTGGAATGGTATCAAATGTGTTTTATGCCATTCCATTCGCACCATTATTATGAGCCGTCCTCCCCCCAGCAGCCTCCACGGTTATTCAGAGATATACTGTATTTGTGTGTTCAGAGGTAATGGGGGAGGGGGGGGGGGGGGCATGCCAGGACTGACAGCTTTCTCTGTAACCATAGCAACAGCAAACAAGATTGTACGGTACATACAGGAGCATACTGCATGTTCACACTCAGACACATGAATAGTAACCATTGGGACATATAGTGGTGCTGGAACCATGGAGACACAGAGTGGTGCTAGAATCAGGGAGACACAGAGCGGTGTTGGAATCATGGAGAGACATAGCGGTGTTGGAACCATGGAGACCCATAGTGGTACAGGAACCATGGAGATACAGAGTAGTGCTGGATCCATGGAGACACAGAGTGGTGCAGGAACCATGGAGACACAGAGTGGTGCTGGAGCCATGGAGACACAGAGTGGTGCTGGAGACATGGAGACACAGAGTGGTGCTAGTGCACCCCAGTATCTCTACTTGCACACTCATCTTCTGCACATCTATCACTCCAGTGTTTAATTGCTATATTGTAATTATTTCGCCACTATGGCCTTACCTCCCTTATCCTACCTAATTTGCACACACTGTATATAAACTTTTTCTATTGTATTATTATTGACAGTATGTTTGTTTATTCCATGTGTAACTCTGTGTTGTTGTTTGTGTCGCACTGCTTTAATTTATCTTGGCCAGGTTGCAGTTGTAAATGAGAACTTGTTCTCAACTAGCCTACCTGGTTAAATAAAGGTGTTCTGAACTAGCCTACCTGGTTAAATAAAGGTGTTCTCAACTAGCCTACCTGGTTAAATAAAGGTGTTCTCAACTAGCCTACCTGGTTAAATAAAGGTGAAATAAAAAATCTAATAAAAATCAACTGATGTCCTGCTTGTGTGCAATAAGGTAAGAAACAGAGCCTGCTTTTTTTGCAACTTTTTAAAATCATAGTCGCACACCTCATATAGCCTAGCCCATAGGCCTATATGTTTTGAAAAGGTTTGTATTAAAGTTGGCCTAATAACTTCTTAAAATAAAGCACATGAATCCGCTTTATAACGGGTGTAGAGCCTAACTGGCATACAAAGGCAGCATGTGAGTTTCAAGTTTGGAGAAGATAACTTTCACCATAAAAATGCACCTTTATAATAAAATCATAACATGCATAGTCGCATTTGCGGTCACTTTTGAGAATGGTGTTTTCCTGCTAATTGATTGCATTTTGGAACATTCTCTCTTACAGCCTGCTGCCGTGTGTGCATTGCTGCGCTTATAATGTAAAGAAATAGCCTAATAGTTCATCAACATTTTAAGCTAAACTTTCTGTTCTGTTGCGTCAGCCTCATAGCTTAAAAAGTTTTTTTTGTTGGTGCTAGTGGTTGTATTAATTTGGGATCTATCGCATCCCACAACTGTCCCAGACTATGTTTGGAATATTTATTTCTCGCACAGAATAGAATTGGCAGCCTATGTCAATCTACTATCACTCATAGTCCAAAAGTTGATAGGCTTGTGCTTTTGCTGTTCATTAGGCCTACTCATCTGGATGGTGGACGAAAGTAAATGTGGACAGTTCTTCCAATATCACAACAATATGTGTGCCTCCGAATTGGAGAAGGACGTGCGCAATTGTGTCCCTGATGTGTCTGTCTTTACTAGTAGCCTGTGAGAAAGATCTGATCACGTGATGGGTATTAGCAAATAAGAACTGAGCTATCTGAGAGAGCCATGTGAGTAAGATGTGTTTCGGAGTACGCAGCCGGCTCTGGCAGCTCCTGGCTGACCGCAGTCTCTGGCAGCTCCTGGCTGACCGCCGGCTCTGGCAGCTCCTGGCTGACCGCCGGCTCTGGCAGCTCCTGACTGACGGGCGACTCTGGCAGCTCAGGACAGACTCTGGCAGCTCAGGACAGACGGGCGACTCTGGCAGCTCAGGACAGACGGGAGACTCTGGCAGCTCAGGACAGACGGGAGACTCTGGCAGCTCAGGACAGACGGGAGACTCTGGCAGCTCAGGACAGACGGGAGACTCTGGCAGCTCAGGACAGACGGGAGACTCTGGCAGCTCAGGACAGACGGGAGACTCTGGCAGCTCAGGACAGACGGGAGACTCTGGCAGCTCAGGACAGACGGGAGACTCTGGCAGCTCAGGACAGACGGGAGACTCTGGCAGCTCAGGACAGACGGGCGACTCTGGCAGCTCAGGACAGACGGGCGACTCTGGCAGCTCAGGACAGACGGGCGACTCTGGCAGCTCAGGACAGACGGGCGACTCTGGCAGCTCAGGACAGACGGGCGACTCTGGCAGCTCAGGACAGACGGGCGACTCTGGCAGCTCAGGACAGACGGGCGACTCTGGCAGCTCAGGACAGACGGGCGACTCTGGCAGCTCAGGACAGACGGGCGACTCTGGCAGCTCAGGACAGACGGGCGACTCTGGCAGCTCAGGACAGACGGGCGACTCTGGCAGCTCAGGACAGATGGGAGACCCTGACAGCACTGGGCAGGAGGAAGACTCTGGCAGCTCAGGACAGATGGGAGACCCTGACAGCACTGGGCAGGAGGAAGACTCCGGCAGCACTGGACAGGCGGGAGCACCTGTAGGAAGGAGACGGAGAGACAGTTTGGTGCGGGTGGCTGCCACCGGAGGGCTAGTGCGTGGAGGTGGCACCGGATAGACCGGACCATGAAGGCGCACTGGAGCTCTCGATCACCGAGCCTGCCCAACCTTACCTGGTTGAATGCTCCCCGTAGCCAGGCCAGTGCGGCGAGGTGGAATAACCCACACGGGGCTGTGCTGGTGAACCGGGGACACCATGCGTAGGGCTAGTGCCATGTACCCCGGCCCAAGGAGACGCACTGGAGACCAGATGCGCTGAGCCAGCTTCATGGCACCTGGCTCGATGCCCACTCTAGCCCGGCCGATACGAGGCGCTGCAATGTACCGCACCGGGCTATACACTCGCACCGAGGACACCGTGCGCCTCACGGCATAACACGGTGCCTGCCCGGTCCCTCTCAATCCACGGTAAGCACGGGGAGTTGCCGCAGGTCTCCTACCTGACTTCGCCACACTCCCCGTGTGCCCCCTCCCAAGACATTTTTGGGGCTGCCTCTCGGGCTTCCAGCCGCGCTGCCGTGCTGCCTCCTCATACCGCCGCCCTAACGCTTTCGCTGCCTCCAGCTCAGCCTTGGGGCGGCGATATTCTCCAGCCTGTGCCCAGGGTCCTTTGCCGTCCAGAATCTCCTCCCATGTCCAGGAGTCCTGAGATCGCTGCTGCTGCTGCCTGTTACCACGCTGCTTGGTCCTTTGGTGGTGGGTGATTCTGTAACGATTCTCGTCCTCCTCTGTCTGTTGCGGAGTAGTAAGAAGGATCGGACCAATTTGCAGCGTGGTAAGTGTTCATCCTTTTAATAAACTGAACACTAAATACAAAGTAACAAAAGAGAACAAACGAAACAGCTCCGTCAGGTGCAACACACACTAAACAGAAAATAGTCACACACCAAACACAGGTGAAAAAAGGCTACCTAAGTATGATTCTCAATCAGAGACAACTAACGACACCTGCCTCTGATTGAGAACCATACCAGGCCAAACGCGAAATACAACGTAGAAAAACAAACATAGACTGCCCACCCCAACTCACGCCCTGACCACACTAAAACAAAGACAAAACAAAAGAACTAAGGTCAGAACGTGACATCTCTCTACTATTATTCTGACATTTCACATTCTTAAAATAAAGTGGTGATCTTAACTGACTTAATTAAGACTTTTTACTTGGATTAAAGAAAACAGTTTTTTACTAGGATTAAATGTCAGGAATTGTGAAAATCTGAGTTTAAATGTATTTGGCTGAGGTGTATGTAAGCTTCCAACTTCAACTGTATTAAAAATACAAATGTTGAGCTACAGGTTTTGATCACAACTAAAGTAAATAAATATAAATAACTCTGTTTCTTTGTTAACTGCTCAACACAAAACAGTCGCCTGTACGCACTACCTCAGAACTCTTTTACAGAAAACATTCTTTCTGTAACATTTAGCTATGTTCAATTGTATTCTTCATACTATAAAATACTATAAAATAATATAAAATTATGACACAGAATTCCAAGCAAATCTTGTCTGCTAAATGAACTAGAGTAGCCCACAGCCGTATGCATAGCCAGATCAGGGCCGAACACAAGGACAACTCAGAGTATGCTAATCTGTTCTTCTGAAATAGACTACGTTTCCTTCATATCATGTTTCTTTAGACCTGTCTAGAATAAATAATGGATTTAATGTGATAGTGTAGGCTATTTAACATAGATGCATTAAACTTAAAAAATGTAGATGTTCCATAGGTCTGCATCAGTGGCTTGTAGGCTGTGTGTGGAAGCCAGGAGATGCTAAATGTGTTTATGTAAATTAATGGTCAATTACCATGAGAATGACAGTTATTTACTTGACAATCACCAGCTGCCAAAATGTATGACCGCTAAAGCCCAAACGGTCACCTCCAAATGTGTGTGTGTGCGTTATCCCTGGTTCTACAGTGAACTCTGGTGCTACCAGTGGTGTGTGTGTGTGTGTGTGTGTGTGTGTGTGTGTGTGTGTGTGTGTGTGTGTGTGTGTGTGTGTGTGTGTGTGTGTGTGTGTGTGTGTGTGTGTGTGTGTGTGTGTGAGAGAGAGAGAGACCCCTGCCTGCCCTCTCCACTACTAGAAGGCTGTAATCCCAGATATAATGAAGGTCAAGCCTGTGATCCTGTCTGCAGACCCAGATAAAAACACACTCACACACGACTGACCTCACACCTCACGGTTTTCCCTCCCACTTTACAGCACACCTCTGCTCTAACAAAGCATTGTGATATTTCCTGGTTGGTAGACAGAAGCCACAACATTCACCAGACACAGAACATAGTGTCACCACTTCTGCCGAAGTCGGTTCTTCTACTTGTTCGGGCGGTGTTCGGCAGTCGACATCACCGGTCTTCTTTCCATTTGTTTTGTCTTGTTTTTCCACACACCTGGTTTTCATTCCCTCATTATGTGTTGTGTATTTAACTCTCTGTTCCCCCCATGTCTTTGTGTGGTATTGTTTGTTGTAAGTGCTTGTGCACATTTGTTGCCTGGTGCGCGTCGGGTTTTGTACCCATTATTTATTATTCTGGATGCCGGTGGTTATATATTATGTATATTAAACCGCTCCGGTTATTACCCAGTTCTGCCCTCCTGCGTCTGACTTCGCTGCCACCAGTCACGCACCCATTACACATATTCTGAATGATCCATCCAGTCGGTATGCCCATAGGCTGAACAGGGATAAGATGACATCAATCCCCAGAGCTTCAGAGGACAGAGCTGTGAATTCAGAAGACTGTTTATGTCAATATACATCTATGTTATATTTATACTATACATTTCAGTAACATCCCAAATGGCACCCTATTCTCTATATAGTTCACAACGTTTGACTAGAGCCCTATGGACCCTGGTTAAAAGTAGTGCACTATAAAGGGAATAGGGTGCCATTTGGGACATAGGCTATACATGAGGACACTATGACCTACAGACTGTTTTCCCAAATGTTAAACGTATCAAATCAAAATGTATTTGTCACATGCGCCAAATACAACAGGTGTGGACTTTACCGTGAAATGCTGAATACAACAGGTGTGGACTTTACCGTGAAATGCTGAATACAACAGGTGTGGACTTTACCGTGAAATGCTGAATACAACAGGTGTGGACTTTACCGTGAAATGCTGAATACAACAGGTGTGGACTTTACCGTGAAATGCTGAATACAACAGGTGTGGACTTTACCGTGAAATGCTGAATACAACAGGTGTGGACTTTACCGTGAAATGCTGAATACAACAGGTGTGGACTTTACCGTGAAATGCTGAATACAACAGGTGTGGACTTTACCGTGAAATGCTGAATACAACAGGTGTGGACTTTACCGTGAAATGCTGAATACAACAGGTGTGGACTTTACCGTGAAATGCTGAATACAACAGGTGTGGACTTTACCGTGAAATGCTGAATACAACAGGTGTGGACTTTACCGTGAAATGCTGAATACAACAGGTGTGGACTTTACCGTGAAATGCTGAATACAACAGGTGTGGACTTTACCGTGAAATGCTGAATACAACAGGTGTGGACTTTACCGTGAAATGCTGAATACAACAGGTGTGGACTTTACCGTGAAATGCTGAATACAACAGGTGTGGACTTTACCGTGAAATGCTGAATACAACAGGTGTGGACTTTACCGTGAAATGCTGAATACAACAGGTGTGGACTTTACCGTGAAATGCTGAATACAACAGGTGTGTACTTTACCGTGAAATGCTGAATACAACAGGTGTGGACTTTACCGTGAAATGCTGAATACAACAGGTGTGGGCTTTACCGTGAAATGCTGAATACAACAGGTGTGGACTTTACCGTGAAATGCTGAATACAACAAGTGTGGACTTTACCGTGAAATGCTGAATACAACAAGTGTGGACTTTACCGTGAAATGCTGAATACAACAAGTGTGGACTTTACCGTGAAATGCTGAATACAACAAGTGTAGACTTTACCGTGAAATGCTTACTTACAAGCCCTTTCCGGGAAAATGCGGAGTAAAAAACGAAGAAAAAAACTCAAATAAATAGTAACAATAAATACCAATAATGGGGCTATATACAAGGAGTGCCGGTTTCAAGTCAATGTGCAGGGGTACGAGATAGTTGAGGTAATTAAGGTAATATGTTCACGTAGGTAGGGGTATTTTGAAATTGTATTTATTATGGATCCCTATTAGTTCGTGCCAAGGCAGCAGCTACTCTTCCTGGGGTCCAGCAACATTAAGGCAGTTATATACAATTAAAAAATATTATATGACCTTACATTTCATAACACTTTTCACAACACATTGTGTTCCCTCAGGCCACTATTCTATTATCACATATCTACAATACAAAATCCATGTGTAAGTGTGTGTAGATGTGTGTGTCTTATCATGTGTGTATGCCTGTGTGTGTGTCTCTTCACAGTCCAAGGTGTTCCATAAGGTGTATTTTTATCATTTTTTAAAATCTAATTTTCCTGCTTGCATCAGTTCCCTGATGTGGAATAGAGTTCCATGTAGTCATGGCTCTATGTAGCACTGTGCACATCCCGTAGTCTGTTCTGGACTGTGAAGAGACCTCTGGTGACATGTCTTGTGGGGTATGAATAGGTGTCTCAGCTGTGTGCTAGTAGTTTAAACAGACCTCTGGTGGCATGTCTTGTGGGGTATGAATGGGTGTCTCAGCTGTGTGCTAGTAGTTTAAACAGACCTCTGGTGGCATGTCTTGTGGGGTATGGATGGGTGTCTGAGCTGTGTGCTAGTAGTTTAAACAGACACCTCGGTGCATTCAGCATGTCAACACTTCTTACAAAAACAAGTAGTGATGAAGTCAATCTCTCCTCCACTTTGAGCCATGAGAGATTAGCTCTCTGTGTACATTTAAAGGCCAGCCGTACTGCCCTGTTCTGAGCCAATTCAAATTTTCCGAGGTCCCTTTTTGTGGCACCTGACCACACGACTGAACAGTAGTTCAGGTGCGACAAAACTAGGGCCTGTAGAACCTGCCTTGTTCATAGTGTTGTTAACAACGAGTTGCAGTTCGTGGATGGCATGGATGGCAAGGAATAAGTTAGTCCTAAATATTTCAAGAACTAAAAGCATTGTGTTTGGGACAAATCATTCACTAAATCCTAAACCTGAACTAAATGTTGTAATAAATAATGTGGATATTGAGCAAGTTGAGGTGTCACGGTCAAAACATATTGATACAACAGTAGTTAAGATGGGGAGAAGTCTGTCCATAGTAAAGTGCTGCTCTGCCTTCTTAAAGAACACCCTCTGTGTTCTGTTAGACAGGTAACTCTTTATCCACAATATAGCAGGAGATGTAAAGCCATAACACATACGTTTTTCCATCGGCAGACTATGATCAATAATGTCAAAAGGCACACTGAAGTCTAACAAAACAACTCCTACAATATTTTTATCATGAATTTCTCTCAGCCAATCATTTGTCTTTTGTTTAAGCTTGTTGAATGTCTTTCACTATAAGCTGAAAGCCTGTTGTCAATTTGTTTACAGTAAAATATCTGGTCAAACACAATTTTTTCCAAAAGTTTACTAAGGCTGATTGGTCGGCTATTTAATTAACTGTGCGTGTTGGCCATTTGATTATCTGTTCAACAGTCTTATTATGGCTTGGAGGTAGAAGCTGTTCAGCCGGTACCACTTGCCGCGCGGTAGCAGAGAGATCAGTGTATGACTTGGGTGGCTGGAGTCTTTGGGCAATTTTAGGGCCTTTCTCTGACACCGCCTGTTATAGAGGTCTTGGATGTCGTGGGAGACAAGGGAGTACAGGAGGGGACTAAGCACGCACCCCTGAGGGGACTGGTGTTGAGGGTCAGCTTGGTGGATGTGGCCCCTTCAGGAAGTCCAGGATCCACTTGCAGAGGGAGTAGTTTTATCCTAAGGTCCTTAGCTTATTGATGAGCTTGGAGGGCACTATGGTGTTGAATTCTGAGCTGTAGTCAATGAACAGCATTCTGACGTAGGTGTTCCTTTACAGGTAGAAAAGGGCAGTGTGGAGCGCAACATAGATTGCATCATCTGTGGATCTGTTGGGGCGGTATGCGAATTTGAGTGGGTCCAGTGTGTCTGGGAGGATGGTGTTGATGTGAGCTTTAAAAAGCATTTCATGGCTATAGAGAGCATGATCACATAGTCATCTGGAACACCTGGTGCTCTCATGCGTGCTTCAATGTTGCTTGCCTCGAAGCGAGCATAGAAGGCATTTAGCTCGTCTGTTATGCTTGCATCACTGGTAGTTCGCAGCTGGGTTTCCTTTTGTAATCCGTGACAGTTTGCAAGACCTGCCTCGAACTTAGTCCTGTATCGACGCCTAGCCTGTTCGATGGTTCGTCGGAGGGCGTAGCAGGATTTCTCATAAACTTCCGGATTAATACCCTGCTCTTTGAAAGCGGTAGCTCTAGCCTTTAGCTCAGTGCAGATGTTGCTTGTAATCCATGGCTTCTGGTTGGGAGATGTACGTACGGTCACTCTGGGGACTACGTCATCGATGCACTTATTAATGAAGACTGTGACTGATGCAGGAAACTCCTCAATGCCATCAGACGAATCCCGGAACATAGTCCAGTCTGTGCTAGCAAAACAGACCTGTAGCTTAGCAACCGCTTCATCGGACCACTTCTGTATTGTGTGAGTCACTGGTACTTCCTGTTTGAGTTGTTTGTTTGTAAGCAGGAATCAGGTGGATAGTGGTATGGTCAGACTTTCCAAATGGAGGCCGAGGGAAAGCTTTGTACGCGTCTCTGTGTGTGGAGTAAAGGTGGTATAAAAAACACATTCACCTGTAGTTGCATAGGTGACATGCTGCTAGAAACGAGATGAAACGGATTTTAGTTTTCCTGCATTAAAATCACCAGCCACTTTGAGCGGAGCCTCTGGGTGAGCATTTTCTTGTTTGCTTATGAACCTATATTGCTCGTTGAGTGCGGTCTTAGTGCCAGCATCTGTCTGTGGTGGTAAATAGACAGCTACAGAAAATATAGATAAACTCTCTTGGTAAGTATTATGTTCTACAGCTTATCATGAGGTACTCAAACTCAGGCGAGCAGAACCTCGAGACTTCCTTAATATTAAAGATTGTGCGCCAGCTGTTAACAAAGAAACAATGGCACAATAGGTTGGGAACCCATTAAATGGCTGCTAATCCATCCAGCGCCATTCTTTTCTTAAACATCTCTTATCTCTTTTAGCGGGTTGATGTGTGTGTGTGTGCGTGTGTGCCAATGCCCTGTTTTCAGCAGAAGTCCCATCACAGGGAGAGATGACAGAAATTATACAACATTAAAATAGATTCTAAGATTTACCAGCCCACACAGTGTCCTACACACACGCGCAGACACACACACACACACACACACACACACACACACACACACACACACACACACACACACACACACACACACACACACACACAACCAATCAACCGTGAAGGAAAATAATGAATATCCATTTCCCCCAGAACTCTGTCTTCAACCGTGGATTTAGAGAAGCAATGAGAGGCTTTGTGAGGGGGATCGACTCATGGAAACCAATGTTTTCTCTGAGCTAGACGTGACTGGAATTCTTGGACTTGGTCCCGTTCCAATACTTCATAGATTAACCCTTCTCTTTGCCTCCTTTCCTTGGCCATGTTCTAATACCTTCAGCCTTGGCCGTGTTCTAATACCTTCAACCTTGGCCATGTTCTAATACCTTCAGCCTTGGCCATGTTCTAATACTTCAGAGATGAACCTTCAACCTTGGCCATGTTCTAATACCTTCAACCTTGGCCATGTTCTAATACCTTCAACCTTGGCCATGTTCTAATACCTTCAACCTTGGCCATGTTCTAATACTTCAAAGATGAACCTTCAACCTTGGCCATGTTCTAATACCTTCAACCTTGGCCATGTTCTAATACTTCAGAGATGAACCTTCAGCCTTGGCCATGTTCTAATACCTTCAACCTTGGCCGTGTTCTAATACCTTCAGCCTTGGCCGTGTTCTAATACCTTCAGCCTTGGCCATGTTCTAATACCTTCAACCTTGGCCATGTTCTAATACCTTCAGCCTTGGCCATGTTCTAATACCTTCAGCCTTGGCCGTGTTCTAATACCTTCAGCCTTGGCCGTGTTCTAATACCTTCAGCCTTGGTCGTGTTCTAATACCTTCAGCCTTGGCCGTGTTCTAATACCTTCAGCCTTGGCCATGTTCTAATACCTTCAGCCTTGGCCGTGTTCTAATACCTTCAGCCTTGGCCGTGTTCTAATACCTTCAGCCTTGGCCGTGTTCTAATACGTCAGAGATGAACCTTCAGCCTTGGCCATGTTCTAATACCTTTAGCCTGGGCCATGTTCTAATACCTTCAGCCTTGGCCATAATCTAATACGTCAGAGATGCACCCTTCTATCTGCCTCTTCTTTTTGAAGCAATAGCTGATCATCTCCCTACACCGTTGAACAGGTGAAAGTAAGGGTTCCTCTAATGAAATTGGGACACAAAGATGTTATTCTAAAGTATTGGAACAGAGTCTTACTCCTACTCTGCATTTGGGGGGCTAAGAGGTGAGAGAGAGGTGATTCTGCCTCAGTCTAAAGCTTCCTGCCAGTCTCCTGACAGCATACCGATGGATATCCTAACGTCCATTTCACCGTCTGCATGTGTTCAATCAATACACCCAGCAGGAGAGGGGAGGAGGGGAAGACGGGATGGAGGGGTCGTAGGGGTCGGAAATGGGATGATGGGATGGAGGGGAGGGGAGGGGAGGGGAGGAGTGTCTTGACTCCGTTTCCTCTGAAATCAGTGTTGATATGCTAGCTGACGAGATGAGCCCTTCATTCGTAATCCCCCTTGGAAAGACAAGGCTATTGCGTGCCTCAAGGCAAACTGTGTGCACTGCATCTTACTCCCTGGCAGGTGCAGAGATATACAGTTTATATAACACAACACATGTCTCCAGTTTATATCTATGTTATATACATTGATTTAAAGTGATTATGATATCATGATTATGGTTGCATACACACAATAATGTGATTATTGTGAATAGTCAGATTAATATAATAGTTTGATTAAAATGTTTACATGCTTTGCAAGAATAACATTTCCCTAATAATCCTGTTTCCATGGACACGTCTGAAATCAGGTTTCCTGATAGAACTCTGATAAAAGCAGAAAAACACCAATCAAAATAAACGCTCTACCACAGCGACCATGTTCTTTTTGGGACGCGCACTGTATTTGATTCTGAGTTTGGACATACAGTATGAAGTTTGTATGTGAAAACTACTTTTAACACATATGCACAGGGTAGCCTAGTGGTTAGAGTGTTGGACTAGTAACCGGAAGGTTGCAAATTCAAATCCCCGAGCTGACTAGGTACAAATCTGTCGTTCTGCCCCTGAACAGGCAGTTAACCCACTGTTCCCAGGCCGCCATTGAAAATAAGAATTTGTTCTTAACTGACTTGCCTAGTTAAATAAAGGTAAAATAATTTATAAATAAAATACATCGCTGGAACGCTGAGGAAGGTGTTTACATGTCCTAATAATTCAAAAGATTTCTCAGAAAGCCAGGTGTTTTAATCGACGTATGCTTACTTTGATTTTGGCCTCACGTCTATTTAGATAAACAGAGTAAGGTGTTTACATGATTATTGCATAATCTGTCAACTGTTATAATCAGTTTAATATTGAATTATTACAGGGGATGTAAACATATTCAGTGTATATCTAACGCAACTGGAGTCATGTGTTTGCATCTGTTCTGCTTGAGGATATCATGAGACGTGGATATCATGAGACGTGGATATCATGAGACATGGATATCATGAGACGTGGATGTCATGAGACATTACATGTATATCATGAGACGTGGATATCATGAGACATGGATATCATGAGACTTGGATATCATGAGACGTGGATGTCATGAGACATGACATGTATATCATGAGACGTGGATATCATGAGTACGCTAAGGTCACAAGACGCAGGCCTCCTAATTGTCCCTAGAATTTCTAAGCAAACAGCTGGAGGCAGGGCTTTCTCCTATAGAGCTCCATTTTTATGGAACGGTCTGCCTACCCATGTCAGAGATGCAAACTCGGTCTCAACCTTCAAGTCTCTACTGAAGACTCATCTCTTCAGTGGGTCATATGATTGAGTGTAGTCTGGCCCAGGAGTGGGAAGGTGAAACGGAAAGGCTCTGGAGCAACGAACCGCCCTTGCTGTCTCTGCCTGGCCGGTTCCCCTCTTTCCACTGGGATTCTCTGCCTCTAACCCTATTACAGGGGCTGAGTCACTGGCTCTCTCATGCCGTCCCTGGAGGGGGTGCGTCACCTGAGTGGGTTGATTCACTGATGTGGTCATCCTGTCTGGGTTGGCGCCCCCCCCCCCCCTTGGGTTGTGCCGTGGCGGAGGTCTTTGTGGGCTATACTCAGCCTTGTCTCAGGATGGTAAGTTGGTGGTTGAAGATATCCCTCTAGTGGTGTGGGGGCTGTGCTTTGGCAAAGTGGGTGGGGTTATATCCTTCCTGTTTGGCCCTGTCCGGGGGTGTCCTCGGATGGGGCCACAGTGTCTCCTGACCCATCCTGTCTCAGCCTCCAGTATTTATGCTGCAGTAGTTTATGTGTCGGGGGGCTAGGGTCAGTTATATCTGGAGTACTTCTCCTGTCCTATTCGGTGTCCTGTGTGAATCTAAGTGTGCGTTCTCTAATTCTCTCCTTCTCTCTTTCTTTCTCTCTCTCGGAGGCTATATAAATAAATTTGATTTGATTTGATTTGATGAGACATGACATGACATGTATATCATGAGACATGGATATCATGAGACATGACATGTATATTATGAGACATGGATATCATGAGATGTGGATATCATGAGACATGGATATCATCGGAATGGATATCATGGATATCATGAGACATTGATATCATGAGATGTGGATATCATGAGATATGGATATCATCGGAATGGATATCATGGATATCATGAGACATGGGTATCATTGGAATGGATATCATGGATATCATGAGGCATTGATATCATGAGATGTGGATATCATGAGACATGGATATCATGAGACATGGGTATCATCGGAATGGATATCATGGATATCATGAGACATGGATATCATGAGACATGGATATCATGAGACATGACATGTATATTATGAGACATGGATATCATGAGATGTGGATATCATGAGACATGGATATCATCGGAATGGATATCATGGATATCATGAGGCATTGATATCATGAGATGTGGATATCATGAGACATGGATATCATGAGACATGGGTATCATCGGAATGGATATCATGGATATCATGAGACATGGATATCATGAGACATGGATATCATGAGACACGGATATAGACATGGATATCATGAGACACGGATATAGACATGGATATCATGAGACATGGATATCATGAGACATGGATAGAGGTGTGTGGATGGATATAGACATGGATATCATGAGACATGGATAGAGGTGTGTGGATGGATATAGACATGGATATCATGAGACATGGATAGAGGTGTGTGGATGGATATAGACATGGATATCATGAGACATGGATAGAGGTGTGTGGATGGATAGAGTTCTGGATCCCTTGG
The DNA here is from genome assembly GCF_057628025.1 of Oncorhynchus mykiss. NCBI lineage: Eukaryota > Metazoa > Chordata > Actinopteri > Salmoniformes > Salmonidae > Oncorhynchus > Oncorhynchus mykiss. Next base: position 32,737,576 of record NC_143035.1, on the reverse strand, counting down.
GTGGTGTTTGATGTTGTTGTTATCTTAATATGTCTCTGTCAGAGGAAGAGAAGGTAGAGGACCCCCCACAGTGAAGAGAAGGGTAATGAGGTTACCCCCAGTAGAGACAGCTGTGAGACGGGGGATACTGGGAAGTATTTAATTAATACCAGTCAGGAGACCCAGTGAGGCCTGCCCTTCTGTTCAAAGCCTTCAGCTAACGTGCCTGCCTCTCCCCACTGGCGATGCCCCTCACTGGGCTGAATTATTGAACAGGCTGGGGGGCGGATAGAGGTGAAGGAGGGTGGAGGGTTGTGTCTCTCTCTCTCTGTGTAAGTTAGCTTGAAAGGGAACCCTGGAGGGCCCTAGCCTGGTGACTGTAAACAACCCAACACCTACAGGGAAAGAATTGTCCTCAATAAACACACACACACAGAGAGAGAGAGAGAGAGAGAGAGAGAGAGAGAGAGAGAGAGAGAGAGACAGACAGACAGACAGGCAGGCAGGCAGGCAGGCAGGCAGGCAGGCAGGCAGGCAGGCAGGCAGGCAGGCAGGCAGGCAGGCAGGTAGACAGACAGACAGACAGACAGACAGACAGACAGACAGACAGACAGACAGACAGACAGACAGACAGACAGACAGACAGACAGACAGACAATAAATGTCATATTATCTATATATACTGTAATGACGTTGCCCTCTTTGGGTACAGCGAGCACCCCTCCCTCTGCACCAGCCCTTTTCTCTGCACCATCCCCCTACCCCCCTGTCTCCTACACCCAGGCTGCTGTGGTCAGAGAGTGGTCGTAAATTCCTGGAGGAGATTATCTCCTCATGGCCACAGTATAGAGAGAGAGAGTGAGTTTTCATAGAGAGAACAAAGGAATTTCTTCCACCTCACAGAGCTTGAGATCCGAACAACATTTATGTTCTGGACAAGGTATAAAACATTGGTGAAGAATCCAGCTACGAACTGGTCCGTTTGGTACAATTTTGTGAAACTCATGGGAGACAATACCATATTACCATAACGCTGTTTATATAATAGCCTCAGTTATGAGGCTGTGTAATGTGATTTTGGACTGTTTAATGAAGGAAACTCCAATTCCCTTTGGAGTTGAACTAAATCAGAGGACCGCCCATGAGCACAGTTATGGTCGGGCATCTTGGGACAGGCTCTTTTCTGCTCTTTCAAATAAAACCCCCACCCGGGTTCTGTCACCAGACCATGTTTCTCTCAATTACGAGAGGACAAAGGTTGCAGACCAGCTTACCTCGATAACGAGAGGGCCAAGGTTTGAGACGATTGCTGAATCTTTTAACCATCCCACGTGGTTAAACTATTAGACTATCGATACTGACAGAATAAGAACAATAAGTAACTAACTTAGTTAGTAAATAAATGATTTAAGACAATTGATGTATGGATGACTCATAGTGAAGACTGGGTTCGTGCAGATAACCAACAATTTACGACGTTTGTAATGAGACTAACGTGAGGTAAAGAAGAATTAATTAATCAGAAGACTATTGAACAGATATGAAAATATCGGAAAAGTTATTTTAGGAAAATTATAACTTTGTAATCTGAATATTTTCCTTGGTGCCCCGACTTCCTAGTTAATTACAGTTACATGATTAATCCGTTTAATCGCGTAATACTAATTACAGAGAGTCATTTGATAAATACGTCTTCAGTTTAATGATGCCAAAGACATGACAATACAATGTTGTAACGATGTGCAAATAGGTAAAGTTCAACAGGGAAAATAAATAAGCATAAATATAGGTTGTATTTACAATGGTGTTTGCTCTTCACTGGTTGCCCTTTTCTTGTGGCAACAGGTCACAAATCTTGCTGCTGTGATGGCACACTATGGTATTTTACCCAGTAGATATGGGAGTTTATCAAAATCGGGTTTGTTTTCGAATTGTCTGTGGATCTGTGTAATCTGAGGGAAATATGTGTCTCTAATATGGTCATACATTTGGCAGGAGGTTAGGAAGTGCAGCTCAGTTTTCACCTCATTTTGTGGGCAGTGAGCACATAGCCTTTCTTCTCTTGAGGTCTGCCTACGACAGCCTTTCTCAATAGCAACGCTATGCTCACTGAGTCTGTACATAGTCAAAGCTTTCCTTAAGTTTGGGTCAGTCACAGTGGTCAGGTATTCTGCCACTGTGTACTCTCTGTGTAGGGCTAAATAGCATTCTAGTTTGCTCTGTTTTTTTGTTAATTCTTTCCAATGTGTCAAGTAATTCTCTTTTTGTTTTCTCATGATTTAGTTGGCTCTAATTGTGTTGCTGTCCTGGGGCACTGTGGGGTCTGTTTGTGTTTGTGAACAGAGCCCCAGGATTAGCTTAATTAGGGGACTCTTCTCCAGGTTCATCTCTCTGTAGGTGATGCCTTTGTAATGGAAGGTTTGGGAATCACTTCATGTTAGGTGGTTGTTGAATTTAACATCTCTTTTCTGGATTTTGGTCATTAGTGGGTATCGGCCTAATTCTGCTCTGCATGCATTATTTGGTGTTCTACGTTGTACACAGATGATATTGTTGCAGAATTCTGCATGCAGAGTCTCAATTTGGTGTTTGTCTTTCTCTCTCTCTTTCTGTCTCTCTCGTTCTCTCTAAAGTCTCCCTCTGTTTCGCTATCTGTTTCTCTCACTTATTCTCTCTCTCTCTTTCCCTCCTCTCAACTCTCCATGAGTAATCATTATGAAGACCATCATAAGGGAACTGATGCGCTCTGTGTTAAAGAAAACAAATATGTTGATTTTTGCACAGGGGAGACGGAGAAAGACATTGAGAAAGAGACGTTGAAAGAGATGGAGATAATTACTTTTGAGGCACAGCTGAGTGAGTAAATAATTAGCTTTTTATTTTTATTTTACTGGGCTGATGGTGCCTAAGGGTCAGTCTCAGTGGAAGGAGAGAGCAGCAGACTGATGGTCAGTCTCAGTGGAAGGAGAGAGCAGCAGACTGAGGGTCAGTCTCAGTGGAAGGAGAGAGCAGCAGACTGAGGGTCAGTCTCAGTGGAAGGAGAGAGCAGCAGACTGAGGGTCAGTCTCAGTGGAAGGAGAGAGCAGCAGACTGAGGGTCAGTCTCAGTGGAAGGAGAGAGCAGCAGACTGAGGGTCAGTCTCAGTGGAAGGAGAGAGCAGCAGACTGAGGGTCAGTCTCAGTGGAAGGAGAGAGCAGCAGACTGAGGGTCAGTCTCAGTGGAAGGAGAGAGCAGCAGACTGATGGTCAGTCTCAGTGGAAGGAGAGAGCAGCAGACTGATGGTCAGTCTCAGTGGAAGGAGAGAGCAGCAGACTGATGGTCAGTCTCAGTGGAAGGAGAGAGCAGCAGACTGATGGTCAGTCTCAGTGGAAGGAGAGAGCAGCAGACTGATGGTCAGTCTCAGTGGAAGGAGAGAGCAGCAGACTGATGGTCAGTCTCAGTGGAAGGAGAGAGCAGCAGACTGATGGTCAGTCTCAGTGGAAGGAGAGAGCAGCAGACTGATGGTCAGTCTCAGTGGAAGGAGAGAGCAGCAGACTGATGGTCAGTCTCAGTGGAAGGAGAGAGCAGCAGACTGAGGGTCAGTCTCAGTGGAAGGAGAGAGCAGCAGACTGATGGTCAGTCTCAGTGGAAGGAGAGAGCAGCAGACTGATGGTCAGTCTCAGCGGAGGGCTGAGAGCAGCAGACTGATGGTCAGTCTTAGTGGAAGGAGAGAGCAGCAGACTGATGGTCAGTCTCAGTGGAAGGAGAGAGCAGCAGACTGATGGTCAGTCTCAGCGGAGGGCTGAGAGCAGCAGACTGAGGGTCAGTCTCAGTGGAAGGAGAGAGCAGCAGACTGATGGTCAGTCTCAGTGGAAGGAGAGAGCAGCAGACTGAGGCATCTCTCTGTTCTCCCTTTCCTCCACTGACGACCAAAAAGGGACACTGTCTTCCAGCTGATGGCGAAACTCAGTCAGACACAGTAATCGGAACCATCCGGTTTATAGTGCATTTGATTGACTGTCAGGGCCTGCCGGGAAGGCAGAATTTGTACCTTCAGACACATGAAATGGTTCAAAATGACAACAGTTGGCCTACCAGGTGCACAGGGCAGCTGAATCAGGTGCACCTACCGACAACAGCATGACACAAATAAAAAAATAGGAACACAAGGCGATAGACTAGGAATGCCTTTGAGATCGACCAGTTGGTGGCCACTGCTCTAGAAAGTTGAGTGAAGTTCAATCTCGTGCTTCTCCCTGTGGACTAATATTTACACTGGGCCAATTGTGCGCCGCCCTATGGGACTCCCAATCATGGCCAGTTGTGATGCAGCCTGGAATTGAACTAGGGTCTATAGTGATTCCTCTAGCGCTGAGATGCAGTACCTTAGACTTCTGTGCCACTCTGAAGATTTAAACAAAAAGTATTTGAATAAATAATAATCCCTCCGGAACTTTCATCATGCACACCTGTTGCCTATTCCCACTGATTAGTACTTGTATAAGTGTGACCTTGGTTTCCATTGTCTGTTGATTATTGTTACAATGTCCGTTGGTGCGTGTGGGTACCTGTGCTGTGTGTTTTGGCTTTCGTGCCCTTATGGATTGTGCAGATGATTTACGGGTCTCGTCCCGTGTGTTAATCATTGTGTTATTTATTCGAGGAGCTCCTCGCTCTTTTGTTTGGGTTTCAACCCTGTGTTTTTGTTACGTGTTTGTTTGGTCTTCGTCCCCTTGCCTTTACACGGCACACTGTAATTTGGGGTATAATAAAAAAAACTATTACGCATTCTTGTTACCATCGTGGCAAGGCTAAATGTCATATTAAACAGCACATAAACACTCTAAATATGTTAGGAGCCAGACAAAGAGTCTAAAGTGAATTATTTAATGCTATATTTGCCACGACTTCCGCCGAAGTCGGCTCCTCTCCTTGTTCGGGCGGCCAGTGTAAGGCTCCTAGACACCTGCCCAAAGGTAAGCTACATCCCTTACCCGTTCCACAACGGCCTTGGTCACACCTGTCGGTTGATTTTCTAACGGATCTTCCTCCCTCACAGGGGAACACCTGTCCTGTCCTGTCGTCTCATCCCTCTGCCCGGTCTCCCTACGGCCCTACAAACTGCAAAGGCCCTGTTTACACACGTCTTCCGGCACTACGGGGTGCCTCAGGATATAGTGTCTGATTGGGGTCCCCAGTTCACTTCGAGAGTCTGGAAGTCGTTCATGGAACGTTTGGGGGTCTCTTTCCACCCCGAGAGTAATGGGCAGGTGGAGAGAGTGAACCAGGATGTGGGCAAGTTTCTGTGGTCCTATTGCCAGGACCGGCCAGGGGAGTCGGCAGCGTTCGTGCCCTGGGCAGAGATGGTGCAGAACTCGCTCCACCACTCCTCCACTAACCTCTCCCCCTTTCAGTGTCTATTGGGTACCGGCCGGTTCTGGCACCGTGGAGTCAGACCAAGTCTCCTGACCAAGGCTCCATTTTTCATGTATCCATTTGTTTTGTCTTGTTCCCTGCACACCTGGTTTTCATTCCCCAATCAATCCATATGTATTTATTCCTCTGTTCCTCCATCATGTCTTTGTGTAGGATTGTTTGTGTTATGTGTATTTTGGAATTGTGGATATTGTTACGCGCATTACTTTTGGTCTATGTTCCGTGTTTGGGCACATTTTATGTTACTTTGTGCTGTCATTTTGCACCGGAATAAAAAATTTGCCTGTTCACTACACTCTGTTCTCCTGCACCTGACTTCTTCTCCAATACACACTCCTAACAATATTATTTGAATTAATTCAAGGCTATAGCCTACAAAGAAATACATCGTGAAGCATTTGTGATTGTGACGCAACAGGCTGGTAGGGACAGAAAGCGTTCAGCATTTAAACATTTTATTGTATTAAATCCTTATAGTCTATAAATTGCGCATGTAGGCTGTGATTTACTCAGAATTAAATACAATTCAACTAAAAATGACTTATTAGTGCCTTTGAATTCATTTTTAGAATTAATTTAGAAATGAGTTTGGTGAGTCTGGGGTTTCAGGCTCATGCCATGGTGCCTGGAGAAGAGGCCAGCAGCGGACAATATCCATTTGGCTACTCCTGCCAGGCTGGGCTGAGACGCAGAGTTTTCATTTCTTAATTTTCTATAGGTAGGCCTAAAGGTTTTTATGCAAAATAACCTAATCAAAACAGAAAGGTTCTTGAACACGGGAATATGCCAGACCTGTTGGGCCAAAATCAGGTATGGCCTATTGTATAGATAATACAACAAAAATGAAGGCAATGTTTAAGAGATCAGATTTTTATTTTATAAATATTTTTGCTATAATGACTCACTTAGTTATCTACCCATCTCGTTCCTTTCTTTTAGCATATGTAAGTACACCATTATGCATTCAGGATACTTGTTTTTTAAATTCAGATTCCACAATGAATCTTTAGTTGTGGACACTACATTACCACACTCCCTCTCTTGCTCTTGGTCCTCATCTTTACAAGTCAACTTGATTTAGCATCTGTGTGTTTTATATATTAGCCTAAATAGGGCTGTAGTCTGAGTGCCAGAGTGTTTCTGCTTTAGTCAACTCGTACAATGTCTTGTTTGACTGGCGAGGAAATTACCAAAAATTGTCCAATACCTGGCTAACAGCTCTCTGTCGGGCATCCAACGTTGTTATTTCAAACAGCCGTCTCTGTGTGAGGCCGTGCCACCCTTTGAGTCAATCCCACTGAGGGTTCCTGCCCTGCGGAGACCATGACTCATGGTTATGATAATATGTGATCTGTTGAGTCATCAGCTGAGCTGGTAGTTATGGGAGAAAAGGAGAGAGAGACAAAGAAAGAGAGAGGGGGAGAGATATATGTCTGAAGGGGAGGGAGAGGGAGGGGGAGGGACATATGTCTGAGGGGGAGAGAGAGGAAGGCAGACAGAGGGGTAGAGAGATATGTTTGAGGGGGAGAGAGAGGAAGGCAGAGAGAGAGAGAGATGTCTGAGGGGGAGAGAGAGGGAGGCAGAAAGAGGGGTAGAGAGATATGTTTGAGGGGGAGAGAGAGGAAGGCAGAGAGAGAGCGAGAGATGTCTGAGGGGGAGAGAGAGGGAGGCAGACAGAGGGGTAGAGAGAGATGTCTGAGGGGGAGAGAGAGGGAGGCAGAAAGAGGGGTGGGTAGAGAGAGATGTCTGAGTTTGTTCAGTCTCAGCAGGAGTAGACAAATGACTTGTCATACATTTAGTCATCTCCCCCAGTCCAGACTGAGAGTGATAGCTACAGTGGAGCTGACGCACACAAACGCTACACTTCCTCTATGAATATTCCTATTCTCCCTCAGGCACCTCAGATGATGATAAAGGAATTTTACTTCCTATTTAAAATGCTGTTCATCAACTTGGTTCAGTTCAGCGGCGAAATAAATAATACAACGAGTTTACTGTCACTCACAGTTAGAGAGTTCAAATCATAGTCAGGTCTAGTCTGGTCTGGCCTAGTCTAGTCTAGTTTGGTTTGGTCTGGCCTAGTCTAGTCTAGTCTGGTCTGGTCTGGCCTAGTCTAGTCTAGTCTAGTCTAGTCTGGTCTGGCCTAGTCTACTGTAGTCTAGTTTGGTCTGGTCTGGCCAGAGTCAACTGTCCCTGCTGAGTACAACAAGGGATTACTTTACAGCAGACACACACACACTCTACGAAGTGTCCGAAGGATTGGTCCAGTAATGCTTCATCTGTGATAGGGAGTTAAGGAGACTGGAATGTCGGCTTCTAGGGATTTACACTGGACACTCATCTATACCCATTATAAAAGGCAGAGAGAGTAATCTCTCTCTCTCTCCCCTCTCTCTCTCTCTCTTTTCCCCCTCTCTCTTTCCCTGCTGGAAGTAACTGGATTCCAATAGGAATTACACATCACTTTACAAGCCAGCAACATGTGACTTGCAGGCCTAACGTGGTCTGTAAAGCAGGATCAAATCAAATCAAATGAATTTATATAGCCCTTCTTACATCAGCTGATATCTCAAAGTGCTGTACAGAAACCCAGCCTAAAACCCCAAACCGCAAGCAATGCAGGTGTAGAAGCACGGTGGCTAGGAAAAACTCCCTAGAAAGGCCAAAACCTAGGAAGAAACCTAGAGAGGAACCAGGCTACCAGGAGGTTCCTAACAGGGTAAAACTTGAACATCAAAGTAAGACCTTTTGATATATGTAATGTAAATTAAATTATAACATGTTCCTGAAGTATGGACTCACTTGGTAACAAATACAGTCATATAAGTATGTACTTTAAAAAGAAGTCCAGTGCATTCGGAAAGTATATAGATCCGACCAGACTAGACTAGACCAGACCAGACTAGACTAGACCAGACTAGACTAGACTAGACCAGACTATACTAGACCAGACTAGACTAGACTAGACTAGACCAGACTAGACCAGACCAGACCAGACTAGACTAGACCAGACTAGACCAGACTAGACTAGACCAGACTAGACTAGACCAGACTAGACCAGTTACGTTATAGCCTTATTCTAAGATAGATGGAAAAAAAATCCCCCCCCCCCCGTCAATCTACACACAATACCTCATAGTGACAAAACCAAGACAGGTTTTTAGACATTTTTGTAAATAAAAAAACTAACAATAACAGAAATACCTTATTTACATTGTTATTCAGACCCTTTGCTCTGAGACTCAAAATTGAGCTCAGGTGCATCCAGTTTCCATTGATCATCCTTGAGATGTTTCTACAACTTGATTGGAATCCACCTGTGGTAAAATCATTTGATTGGACATGATTTAGAAAGGCACACACCTGTCTATCTAAATTCCCACAGGTGACATGTATGTCAGAGCAAGAACCAAGCCATAAATTAGAAGGATATGTACATAGGGGTGTATATAGGGATGTATATAGGGATGTCCAAACGGATGTATATGTTTCCACTTCACAATAACAGCACTTACAGCTGACTGGTGCAGCTTTAGCAGGGAAGTCACTGAGCTCTTCAGTAAGGCCATTCTACTGCCAGTGTTTGTCTATGGATATTGCAGAGCTGTGTGCTGGATTTTATACACCAGTCAGCAAGGGTGTGGTTGAAATAGCTGCATCCACTAATTTGAAGGGCTGTACACAAACTTTTGTATATATATTGTATATAGTGATGTATATAGGGATGTATGTATATATGGTGTATATAGGGATGTAAATAGGGATGTATATAGTGATGTATAATGGGATGTATATAGGGATGTACATAGTGATGTATATAGGGATGTATATATGGTGTATATAGGGATGTATATGGTGATGTATATAGGGATGTATATAGGGATGTATATATGGTGTATATAGGGATGTATATATGGTGTATATAGGTATGTATATAGGGATGTATATAGTGATGTATATAGGGATGCTTATATGGATGTATATAGTGATGTATATAGGGATGTATATAGTGATGTAAATAGGGATGCTTATATGGATGTATATAGGGATGCATGTATGGATGTATATAGGGATGTATATAGTGATGTAAATAGGGATGCTTATATGGATGTATATAGTGATGTATATAAGGATGTATATAAGGATGTATATAGGGATGTATATATGGTGTATATAGGTATGTATATAGGGATGTATATAGTGATGTATATAGGGATGCTTATATGGATGTATATAGTGATGTATATAGGGATGTATATAGTGATGTAAATAGGGATGCTTATATGGATGTATATAGGGATGCATGTATGGATGTATATAGGGATGTATATAGTGATGTAAATAGGGATGCTTATATGGATGTATATAGTGATGTATATAAGGATGTATATAAGGATGTATATAGGGATGTATATATGGTGTATATAGGGATGTATATAGGGATGTATATAGTGATGTAAATAGGGATGCTTATATGGATGTATATAGTGATGTATATAGGGATGTATATAGGGATGTATATAGTGATGTATATAGGGATGCTTATATGGATGTATATAGTGATGTATATAGGATGTATATATGGTGTATATAGGGATGTATATAGGGATGTATATAGGGATGCTTATATGGATGTATATAGTGATGTATATAGGGATGTATATAGGGATGTATCAATGGGATATATAGGGATGTATATATGGGATATATAGGGATGTATATAGGGATGTATCAAAATCAATCGCCAATCATATTACCTCCCAAGACAGTTATTTTAGGTTATAGTCCCAGCCGTGTATATTCCCCCTCAAGCCGATATCACGATGGCCGTCAATGAACACTGGACTTTGTGTAAACTGGAAACCACATATCTCCACCTCTCCAGGGCTTTCGCTGAAAATCCTCCATCCCTCTTTCTTTCCATCCCTCCATCTCTCCAGTCCTTTTACTGAAACCCCTCCATCCCTCTCCCTCCATCCCTCTATCCCTACATCCTTCCATCTCTAAAGGCCTGTTTCTACAATCCCTCCATCCCTCTATCCCTCTATCCCTCTATCCCTACATCCTTCCATCTCTCCAGGCCTGTTTCTACAATCCCTCCATCCCTCTATCCCTCTATCCCTCTATCCCTCCATCCCTCCATCACTCCATCCCTCCATTCCTCCATGCCTCCATCCCTCCATCTCTCCCTCCATCCCTCCATCCCTCCATCCCTCCATTCCTCCATCCCTCCATCTCTCCATCCCTCCATTCCTCCATGCCTCCATCCCTCCATCTCTCCCTCCATCCCTCCATCCCTCCATTCCTCCATCCCTCCATTCCTCCATCCCTCCATCTCTCCATCCCTCCATCTCTCCCTCCATCCCTCCATTCCTTCATCCCTCCATCCCTCCACCGCTCCCTCTCTCCCTCCATCCCTCCATCTCTCCATCCCTCCATCTCTCCATCCCTCCATCCCTCCATCTCTCCATCCCTCCATCCCCTCATCACTCCACCCCTCCACCCCTCCATCCCTCCATCCCTCCATCCCTCCCTCCACCACTCCCTCTCTCCCTCCATCCCTCCATCCCTCCATCTCTCCATCCCTGCATCCCTGCATCTCTCTCTCCACCGCTCCCTCTCTCCCTCCATCCCTCCATCCCTCCATCTCTCCATCCCTCCATCCCTCCATCCCTCCATCTCTCCATCTCTCCATCTCTCCATCCCTCCATCCATCTTTCCCTCCATCTCTCCGTCTCTCCAGGCAGTTACTACAAACTCTCCATCCCTCCAATCTATCCAACTTCTCTGTCCTCAACTCTCTGCATAATCTACTTAAAATTATCTGCTGCTAAAATGTGTATCCTCCTTGATGGCTGTTTTGACAAACTGTCAAACTATCAAGCCTGTGTGCACAAAACTTTCCCCATTGCATCGTCAAACCTGACTGCTTCAATATGGTGTACTGAAATGTTCCCTGGGTGGTTGCGTTGTTGAAGGCTTGGTGGAAAAACTTACAAAGCAACTTCCAGAAAAATATTTGCCTCTGTCAGCAGAGTACCAATGCATATTTAACAGGGGGGGGGGGGGGGGGGGGGGTGTATTGGCCCTATGCACCTGCCAAGAAGTTTTTGATATGAGGTCCCACACAGTCAACGAGAGTATAAGACACATTACAGACTTCCTAATGTGTTTCCGCTGTGCTTGGCCTTGCAACAACTCCTGCCTACATTTCCTTATTGGTTCATCCATGGTCCAATCAAATGATTCACTGTCTTGCTGGACAACTACTGCATGTGATTCCAACTGCAAAGTCAATCTTGATGAAATGTTAAAGCAACGTTTTATATTTTGTTGTTGTTGTTGTCCGGCTGAAGTAGCTACTGTAAAATGATACATGCTAAATCCTTCCATCTCTCCATCCTTCCATCTCTCCATCACTTACTGTGATTGCTATGTGGTAGGAGGCTAGCTAGCATTTGAAGGTGTGATGATTGATTCAGAGTAACTTGTTCTCTCTCCTCTCTTTTTCTCTCTTTCAATTTCAATTCAATTCAATTTAAGGTCTTTATGTGTCTTTATGTGACATGTGTTTACATTGCCAAAGCAAGTGAAATAGATAAGAATTTGTCGGTCTCTCTCTTTATGTTTCTCTCTGGTCAGAGTACAGTGATCTGATAAATCACTTTGATAAAGTCTGCAGAGGCTGTTAATACACACACACACACACACCGATAACACACACCGACACACACAGACACACCGATAACACACACACACGCACACACACACCGATACACACACAGACACACCGATAACACACACCGACACACACAGACACACCGATAACACACACCGACACACACAGACACACCGATAACACACACACACGCACACACACATCGATACACACACACACACACACAGACACACCGATAACACACACCGACACACACAGACACACCGATAACACACACCGACACACACAGACACACATTACATCTGAGATAACTGTCTATTAATTTCAATACAATGATCTAACTATCAATTTATACAACTGATCAAAATGATAAGTAACTGTTGCATTACTCTTAATGCATAGTTCTACGGAAACTGACTAACAATATTCCATGTTTAGATCATGAAAGTTTCAGGATAACGAGATCCTTTGACGCCAATTACCGTGGAACATGAACCAATTGGACAACATTATCTATGGATGTAATATTTCATCATCATTCTTTATCAGACACTGTCTCTATGGTCCCATGTACCACTTTTCCAGACCATGTTTTCAGATCTGACATTACTGTACACTCACCGGCCACTTTATTAGGTACACCTATCTAGTACTGGGTAGGACCCCCTTTTGCCTCCACAACAGCCTGAATTATTCACGGTGTTGTACGTTAAGAGATGCCATTCTGCACACCACTGTTTTAAACAGCTGTTATTTGAGCTTTTGTGGCCTTTCTGTCAGCTTGAATGAATCTGGACATTCTCCTCTGACCTCTCTCATTAACAAGGTGTTTTTGCCCACAGAACTGCCGCTCACTGAATGTGTTTTGTTTATCGCACCATTCTCTGTAAACTCTAGAGACTGTAGTGCATAAAAATCCCAGGAAGGCAGCTGTTTCTGAGATGCTGTAATCACCATGTGTGGCATCAACAATCATACCACGGTCAAAGTTGCTTAGATTACGCATCTTGCCTGTTCTAGTGTTTGGTCGAACAACATCTAAAGCTCTCTATATACTCTATATATTGAGTTGCAGGCAGCCACATGATTCGCTGTTCGAATATAACCTTCCTTGATGAGCTAAATCAGGTCTGTAGAGCTGATGGCATGACCTATGTCATTGTGTGGGATAATGTCAGGTTCCACCATGCTCAGAATGGTGCAAGCATGGTTTCAGGCCCAACCACAATCAATTTACCCCCCTGTACTTACCTCCATACTCTCCTTTCCTTAACCCGATTGAGAATTTTTTTCTCCACATGGAGGTAGAAGGTATATGATAGGCGCCCTCACGAACAAGCCACCCTTCTCCAGGCCATGGATGACACATGCAATGACATCACGGCAGACCAGTGTCAGGCCTGGATTCACCATGCAATGACATCACGGCAGACCAGTGTCAGGCCTGGATTCACCATGCAATGACATCACGGCAGACCAGTGTCAGGCCTGGATTCGCCCGAAGATTCTTCCCAAGATGTTTGGCTAGTGAAAACATCCATTGTGATGTGGATGAGAACCTATGGCCAAATCCACAAGACAGGGTTGATGGAAATATAGAAGTACAGTAATCAATCCTTTGTTTTGCTTTTTACAGTAAGCCAGGTGAGGAACACTACAGTGATGTTTTACAGTAAGCCAGGTGAGGAACACTACAGTGATGTTTTACAGTAAGCCAGGTGAGGAACACTACAGTGATGTTTTACAGTAAGCCAGGTGAGGAACACTACAGTGATGTTTTACAGTAAGCCAGGTGAGGAACACTACAGTGATGTTTTACAGTAAGCCAGGTGAGGAACACTACAGTGATGTTTTACAGTAAGCCAGGTGAGGAACACTACAGTGATGTTTTACAGTAAGCCAGGTGAGGAACACTACAGTGATGTTTTACAGTAAGCCAGGTGAGGAACACTACAGTGATGTTTTACAGTAAGCCAGGTGAGGAAAACTACAGTTGACGTTTTACTGTAGTTTTTTTCTTTTTTTTGTAGCTAATTATTTTTGCTTTGATTCAAAGAAACCTATGTTGTGATTTTATTGTATTTCATCAATAAATGTCATATTTTGTTCAATGTTTCCACTGTGTCTGTAGTATTCTCTCTACTAGTCCTTTTACAGTGATGTCTTTAGTGTAGTACCATAATGAAACATGTATCACATATTTTGTACTACAATATGTAATGATTGTACGAACAACTATACAGTGAAACTATCGGAATCTTGTGTGTGGGTGATCTAAATTAACGTTCCTATGGTATTTCATGATAAATGAGTTATTTGAACCAATGATTCTGCAAGTGCAAGGTTTCTTTAAAGATATGAATGCACAATGCCATGTTTTAAACATTGGACAGCCTGTGTTACACGTGATGGCCGTTTTGAGTTTTGTGTCTAGAGTTTTGAAACACACGGTTCTGAAATTAGTGCCAAAGTGATTGTAAAAAACTGTAACAACCAGAAATAACTACAGATTTTGTGTTTCAATAGGTTGTTGGGTTAATCAAGCCTATTTTAAGCTCATGTTTCTTAAAAATAAAAAGGTATTTCTAAATATTTAGTCAAGTTGCTATTGCTTTGTAGTATACCTCCTTTTGTCATAATTTTTAAAGGATGGAAACATATGATCTCTCCTGGGGATATGTATCCTGTAACAGGAAATGTTTTCTCTCCCCTGGGGATATGTATCCTGTAACAGGAAATGTTTGCTCTCCCATGGGGATATGTATCCTGTAACAGGAAATGTTTTCTCTCCCATGGGGATATGTATCCTGTAACAGGAAATGTTTTCTCTCCCATGGGGATATGTATCCTGTAACAGGAAATGTTTTCTCTCCCCAGGGGATATGTATCCTGTAACAGGAAATGTTTTCTCTCCCATGGGGATATGTATCCTGTAACAGGAAATGTTTTCTCTCCCCAGGGGATATGTATCCTGTAACAGGAAATGTTTTCTCTCCCCTGGGGATATGTATCCTGTAACAGGAAATGTTTGCTCTCCCCTGTGGATATATAACCTGTAACAGGAAATGTTTGCTCTCCCCTGTGGATATATAACCTGTAACAGGAAATGTTTGCTCTCCCCTGGGGATATATATCCTGTAACAGGAAATGTTTGCTCTCCCCTGGGGATATATAACCTGTAACAGGAAATGTTTGCTCTCCCCTGTGGATATATATCCTGTAACAGGAAATGTTTGCTCTCCCCTGGGGATATATATCCTGTAACAGGAAATGTTTGCTCTCCCCTGGGGATATATAACCTATAACAGGAAATGTTTGCTCTCCCCTGGGGATATATAACCTATAACAGGAAATGTTTGCTCTCCCCTGGGGATATATAACCTGTAACAGCAGATTCAGATCAACAAAGATAATAGAGAAGGTCGTCATCCATTCCTTCATTATTTTTTGAAGGCATTTCCTTTTTTTGTTTGATTTGCTGATGTACACTACTTTTGACCAGTACATGAGAATAGAGTGTCATTTGGGACGCATTTTGGTGACGACAGTCTATGGAATGACTTAAGTTTGAAAATCCAGTTTGTTTTTCCCGCCCCTCACAACTTGGTAAAGCCAATACTTTACTGTGATATACCGCAATGGGGAAATATAAATGTGGAATTGTCATAGGGCTCTGGTCAAAAGTAGTGCACTGTGTAGGGAATACATTTCCATTTGGAACGCACCCGGTCTAACGATGTATCTAATATAATGATGTATCTAATATAATGATGTATCTAATATAATGATGTATCTAATATAATGATTTATCTAATATAATGATTTATCTAATATAATGATTTATCTAATATAACGATTGATCTAATATTATGATTTATCAATATATAATGATTTATCTAATATAATGATGTATCTAATATAATGATTTATCTAATATAATGATTAGGATAATATAATGATTTATTTTATATAATGATTAGGATAATATAATGATTTATTTTATATCATGATTTATCGATATGTAATGATTTGTGTAATATATTGATTTATTGATATATAATGATTTGTCGAATATAATGATTTATCTAATATAATGATTCATCTAATATAATGATTTATATAATATAATGATTTATCTAATATAATGATTTATATAATATAATGATTTATCTAATATAATGATTTGTCGAATATAATGATTTATCTAATATAATGATTCATCTAATATAATGATTTATATAATATAATGATTTATCTAATATAATGTTTCATCTAATATAATGATTTATATAATTTAATGATTTATATAATATAATGATTTATCTAATATAATGTTTCATCTAATATAATGATTTATATAATATAATGATTTATCTAATATAATGATTTATCTAATATAATGTTTCATCTAATATAATGATTTATATAATATCATCATTTATCGATATAGAAAATGATTTATCTAACATAACAATTTATCGATAAATAATGATTTATCTAATATAATGATTTATCTAATATAATGATTTATCTAATATAATGTTTCATCTAATATAATGATTTATATAATATCATCATTTATCGATATAGAAAATGATTTATCTAACATAACAATTTATCGATAAATAATGATTTATCTAATATAATGATTTATCTAATATAATGATTTATCTAATATAATGTTTCATCTAATATAATGATTTATATAATATCATCATTTATCGATATAGAAAATGATTTATCTAACATAACAATTTATCGATAAATAATGATTTATCTAATATAATGATTTATCTAATATAATGATTTATCTAATATAATGTTTCATCTAATATAATGATTAGTATATATAATGATTTAACTAATATAATGATTAATATAATATGATGATTTATCTAATATAATGATGTATCGATATATAATGAATTATCTAATATAATGATTTATCGATAACTAATGATTTAACTGATATAATGATTTATCGATATATAATGATTTAACTAATATAAGGATTAGTATAATATAATGATTTATCTAATATAATGATTTATCTAATATAATGATTTATTGATATATAATGATTTAACTAATATAATGATTAGTATATATAATGATTTATCTAATATAATGATTAATATAATATGATGATTTACCTAATATAATGATTTATCGATATATAATGATTTAACTAATATATGATTTATTGATATATAATGATTTATCAATATATAATGATTTATCTAATATAAGGATTAGTATAATATAATGATTTATCTAATATAATGATTTATTGATATATAATGATTTAACTAATATATGATTTATTGATATATAATGATTTATCAATATATAATGATTTATCTAATATAAGGATTAGTATAATATAATGATTTATCTAATATAATGATTTATTGATATATAATGATTTAACTAATGTAATGATTAGTATAATATAACAATGTATCTAATATAATGATTTATCGATATATAATAATTGAACTAATATAATGATTAGTAGAATATAATGATTTATCAAAATATAAATTGATTGATTTAATATAATGATTTATCGATATACAATGATTTATATGAGATAATGATTTATCTCAGATAATGATTTATCTAATATAATAATTGATCTAATATAATGGTGTGTATTTATGAAACTGCTATACTAACTACACTGGAGAGAACTAGACTATAACAACTGGAGAGAACTAGACTATAACAACTGGAGAGAACTAGACTATAACAACTGGAGAGAACTAGACTATAACAACTGGAGAGAACTAGACTATAACAACTGGAGAGACACTATAACAACTGGAGAGAACTAGACTATAACAACTGGAGAGAACTAGACTATAACAACTGGAGAGACACTATAACAACTGGAGAGAACTAGACTATAACAACTGGAGAGAACTAGACTATAACAACTGGAGAGAACTAGACTATAACAACTGGAGAGAACTAGACTATAACAACTGGAGAGAACTAGACTATAACAACTGTAGAGAACTAGACTATAACAACTGGAGAGAACTAGACTATAACAACTGGAGAGAACTAGACTATAACAACTGGAGAGAACTAGACTATAACAACTGGAGAGAACTAGACTATAACAACTGGAGAGAACTAGACTATAACAACTGGAGAGAACTAGACTATAACAACTGGAGAGAACTAGACTATAACAACTGGAGAGAACTAGACTATAACAACTGGAGAGAACTAGACTATAACAACTGGAGAGAACTAGACTATAACAACTGGAGAGAACTAGACTATAACAACTGGAGAGAACTAGACTATAACAACTGGAGAGAACTAGACTATAACAACTGGAGAGAACTAGACTATAACAACTGGAGAGAACTAGACTATAACAACTGTAGAGAACTAGACTATAACAACTGGAGAGAACTAGACTATAACAACTGGAGAGAACTAGACTATAACAACTGGAGAGAACTAGACTATAACAACTGGAGAGAACTAGACTATAACAACTGGAGAGAACTAGACTATAACAACTGGAGAGAACTAGACTATAACAACTGGAGAGAACTAGACTATAACAACTGGAGAGAACTAGACTATAACAACTGGAGAGAACTAGACTATAACAACTGGAGAGAACTAGACTATAACAACTGGAGAGAACTAGACTATAACAACTGGAGAGAACTAGACTATAACAACTGGAGAGAACTAGACTATAACAACTGGAGAGAACTAGACTATAACAACTGGAGAGAACTAGACTATAACAACTGTAGAGAACTATACTATAACAACTGGAGAGAACTAGACTATAACAACTGGAGAGAACTAGACTATAACAACTGGAGAGAAACTATAACAACTGGAGAGATACTATAACAACTGGAGAGAACTAGACTATAACAACTGGAGAGATACTATATTTCCCGGTGTCTATTTAGAGACTCCTGTCAGTTCTTATTACACAGTGCATTTGTCACACACACACACACACACACAAACACACACACACACACACGCACGCACGCACGCACGCACGCGCACACACACACACACACACACACACACACACACACACACACACACACACACACACACACACACACACACACACACACACACACACACACACACACACACAAGGACAGATGATGACAATGATGTATGCTGCTCCCAGGTGCCAGGAGAGTACAGGAGAACACAGTGACTCAGCCTGACTGACACAGCTGGACACACACACACAAACACACACACAAATACACACTCACACACACAGCTGGAGACATTACTCAGTGTCCTTCCTACTTTCTGCACCACATCAGATTCCTCCTTCCTCTCCTTCCTCATTCCTTTCTTAGGAGAGCAAATGGGAGAGACTAGAAGGAGAGGATTTAATAACAGAGATCTATTTCCACAGGAATTTGTCTTGCATAAATTGCGCACTAGAATTTCTTGAGATGCACAAGTTTGAAAGTCATAATGGAAACAATGACAAAGGGAGACACACACACACATGATCACAGATAAACGAAGTGTGTGTGTGTGTGTGTGTGTGTGTGTGTGTGTGTGTGTGTGTGTGTGTGTGTGTGTGTGTGTGTGCGGGTGCGTATGTGTGTGCGTGTGGGTGTGTGTGGGTGGGTGGGTGGGTGGTTGAGAAGGAGAGAAAACGAGAGAGAGATGCTAAATCAGGAAAGTTTGTTAGTGCTCCTGTTCACACCTCAGTCAGTGTGTCATCTAATTACAGTATATCTGTTCTTTAGAGTAATACTATAAAGAAGAGGTTCCCAAACTTGTTATAGTCCCGTACCCCTTCAAACATTCAACCTCCAGCTGCGTACCCCCTCTAGCACCAGGGTCAGCGCACTCTCAAATGTTGTTTTTTGCCATCATTGTAAGCCTGCCACACACACACTATACGATACATTTATTAAACATAAGAATGAGTGTGAGTTTTTGTCACAACCCGGCTCGTGGGAAGTGACAAAGAGCTCTTACAGGACCAGGGCAAAAATAATAATGTAATAATAATAAATAATTTTGCTCTTTATTTAACCATTTTACATTTAAAACTTTATTTGTTAGTTGAAAATTGTGAATAACTCACCACAGGTTAATGAGAAAGGTGTGCTTGAAAGGATGCACATAACTCTGCAATGTTGGGTTGTATTGGAGAGAGTCTCAGTCTTAAATCATTTTCCACACATACATGTATTTAGTTTTCATGCTAGTGAGGGCCGAGAATCCACTCTCACATAGGTCTGTGGTTATAAAGGGCCCCAGTGTCTTAACAGTACGATCTGCCAAGGCAGAATACTCTGAGCACAGCCCTATCCAGAAATCTGGCAGTAGCTTCTGATTAAATTCAATTTTCATGAACCGCTTGTTGCAATTTTGATGAGGCTCTCTTGTTCAGATATCGGTAAGTGGACTGGAGGAAGGGCATGAAAGGGAAAACGAATCCAGTTGCTTGTGTCATCCGTTTCGGGAAAGTACCTGCGTAATTGTACACCCAACTCACTCAGGTGCTTCACTATACCACATTTGACTTCTTCCGTAAGCTTGAGTTCATTTGCACACAAAAAATAATAAAACATTTCTTACTTTTTATTATTTTATTTAATCTTTAGTTAACCAGGTAGGCCAGTTGAGAACAAGTTCTCATTTACATCTGCGACCTGGCCAAGATAAAGCAAAGCAATGTGACAAAAACAATGACACAGAGATACACATAAACAAATGTACAGTTAATAACATTGATGGAAAGACCTGTGTGTTGTCCTTGTTAATACAGACAGACAGGAGCTCCAACTTCTTTATCATAGCCTCAAGTTTATCCCTCACATTGAATATAGATGCAGAGAGTCCCTGTAATCCTGGATTCAGATCATTCAGGTGAGAAAAAACATCACCCAGATAGGCCAGTGGTGTGGAAAAACTTGTCATCATGCAAGCAGTCAGACAAGTGAAAATTATGGTCCGTAAAGAAACTTTAAACTTGTCTCTCAATTCAAAAAACATGTCAATACTTTGCCCCTTGATAACCAGAGCACTTCTGTATGTTGTAAAAGCGTTGGTCGCTGTCCATATCATTGTATAGTACAGAAAATACATGAGAGTTTAGGGGCCTTGCTTTAATAAAGTGAACCATTTTCAGTGTAGTGTCCAAAATGTCTTTCAAGCTGTCAGGCATTCCTTTGGCAGCAAGAGCCTCTCGGTGGATGCTGCAGTGTACCCAAGTGGCGTCGGGAGCAACTGCTTGCACGCGCGTTACCACTCCACTATGTCTCCCTGTCATGGCTTTTGCACCATCAGTACAGATACCAACACATCTTGACCACCAAAGTCTATTTGATATCACAAAGCTGTCCAGTACTTTAAAAATATTGTCTCATGTTGTCCTGGTTTCCAGTGGCTTGAAGAAGAGGACGTCTTCGTCAATTGACCCCCCCATAAATGTAACAGACATATACCAGGAGCTGTGGCAGGCCCGCCACGTCTGTTGACTCATCCAGCTGTAACGCATAGAATTCACTGGAAGCAGTAATTGTTTCAAAACATCTCCTGGCATGTCACTGATGCATTGTGAAACAGTGTTGTTTGATGAAGGCATTGTCTGTATACATTTTTGGGCCTTTTCCCCCAGCATTGTCCCAGCCAAATCTGCGGCAGCAGGAAGAATTAAGTCCTCCACAATAGTATGAGGCTTGCCTGTCCTAGCCACTCCTCCACAATAGTATGGGGCTTGCCTGTCCTAGCCACTCCTCCACAATAGTATGGGGCTTGCCTGTCCTAGCCACTCCTCCACAATAGTATGGGGCTTGCCTGTCCTAGCCACTCCTCCACAATAGTATGGGGCTTGCCTGTCCTAGCCACTCCTCCACAATAGTATGGGGCTTGCCTGTCCTAGCCACTCCTCCACAATAGTATGGGGCTTGTCTGTCCTAGCCACTCCTCTACAATAGCATGGGGCTTGCCTGTCCTAGCCACTCCTCCACAATAGTATGGGGCTTGCCTGTCCTAGCTACTCGGTAGCTCACCATATAAGACGCTTCTAGCCCCTTCTTATTAATGGTATCTGTTGCTTTTATACATGTCTTAATACTCAAAAGTCGTCTTAATTCTCGCTCAGAAATCTCCTGTGGCTTCTTTTTCAAAATGGCATGTTATGTTTCTAAATGTCTGCGCAAGAGTGAAGGTTTTATTGAGTTGTGAGATAGTACTTTTGCACATATAACACACTGTCACTGAGGAAAGACGCTACTCCTAAATCAATGTAGTTCTCATCATATTTGCACTTCTTCGATGCTCCAACGTCTCTGTCTGTTGTTCGGTGCTTTCCCGGGGAAGGGGGCAGTAGCTCTTTGGCTGCATCAGATTCACAACTGTCAGTGTCCATGCTAGCTGGGCTAACAACAAATGTAGAATTACTGATGCTAGCATTGGATGTGCTCGTGGAAGCTCGTGGAAACAACTTGTGTCGTTGACAGGTGCAGGTGTAATACTGCTGGTAGTAGCAGTACTACCTGTAAGAGCTGGTATGTGTCTCTATGGACGCAGGCCTTACTTTTAAAAAACAATTTATACATTTTCGAGCAGCAGCTACGTTTGGCTACATACGGACGGTTAGTGAAATTCCCACAAGAGAGTAACAGTTATTGTGATTGGATGTTCATTATTTGACTAGGCTACCTGTATTTGACATTGTGTTGTTATTTTGCTGAACACTAGATGATTTCATTTTTTTTTTCGGCAGTGAAACGAGGCTACTCAGGCGAGAAAAAAACCTGACCCAAATGTATAGCCCAGTTGGAAAATATAAATGGACTGTTTGAAAATGTGAAGAAATGTTTTATATATAAAAAATAATGTGAATCACATCTTTATTTGGCGTACCACCGACTGCATTGTGCGTACCCCTGGGGGTACCTGCTATAAAGCATAAGATTACCTGGAAAGAGCACCGAAAATCACACAAAACCTCATTATATCATTTGCATGCATGAAAATGTTGCTGCGTCAAAGATGATGTTATATAAGTGAGTGGTTTAAGTTGTACAGCTCCAAAACAGCTGTGATATTTAGAATTCCACATCATATGTTCCTTCTGTGTGAGAAACCACAGTCCTTGACTGAGAGAGACGGATTGGGATTACGTTCCAAATAGCAGTCCATTCCCTATATAGTGCACTACTTTTTTTTGTTGCTATAGTGTCTTGGTCAAACATAGTGCACGATAAAGGGAATAGTGTGCGACTTTAGATGTAGCCAGGGTCTCTGTCTTTCTTTGTGTTGCCAGAGGAACCTCAGTGTGAAAATAAAGAAAAGGAATGTTGCATCAAAGTCTGGATCTCAGGTAGAGTTTGATCCTGCCAAGAAGAGACATTAGGGTTGGATCCTGCCAAGAAGAGACATTAGGGTTGGATCCTGCCAAGAGAAAACATTAGGGTTGGATCCTGCCAAGAAGAAACATTAGGGTTGGATCCTGCCAAGAAGAAACATTAGGGTTGGATCCTGCCAAGAAGAGACTTTAGGGTTGGATCCTGCCAAGAAGAAACATTAGGGTTGGATCCTGTAAAGACAAGACATTAGGGTTGATCCTGCCAAGAAGAAACATTAGGGTTGGATCCTACCAAGAAGAAACATTAGGGTTGGATCCTGCCAAGAAGAAACATTAGGGTTGGATCCTGCCAAGAAGAAACATTAGGGTTGGATCCTGCCAAGAAGAGACTTTAGGGTTGGATCCTGCCAAGAAGAAACATTAGGGTTGGATCCTGTCAAGACAAGACATTAGGGTTGATCCTGCCAAGAAGAAACATTAGGGTTGGATCCTGCCAAGAAGAAACTTTAGGGTTGGATCCTGCCAAGAAGAAACATTAGGGTTGGATCCTGCCAAGAAGAAACATTAGGGTTGGATCCTGCCAAGAAGAAACATTAGGGTTGGATCCTGCCAAGAAGAAACATTAGGGTTGGATCCGGCCAAGAAGAGACATTAGGGTTGGATCCTGCCAAGAGAAAACATTAGGGTTGGATCCTGCCAAGACGAGACATTGGGGTTGGATCCTGCCAAGAGGAAACATTAGGGTTGGATCCTGCCAAGAAGAAACATTAGGGTTGGATCCTGCCAAGAAGAGACTTTGGGGTTGGATCCTGCCAAGAAGAAACATTAGGGTTGGATCCTGTCAAGACAAGACATTAGGGTTGATCCTGCCAAGAAGAAACATTAGGGTTGGATCCTGCCAAGAAGAAACATTAGGGTTCGATCCTGCCAAGAAGAAACATTAGGGTTGGATCCTGCCAAGAAGAAACATTAGGGTTGGATCCTGCCAATAAGAGACTTTAGGGTTGATCCTGCCAAGAAGAAACATTAGGGTTGGATCCTGCCAAGAAGAGACTTTAGGGTTGGATCCTGCCAAGAAGAAACATTAGGGTTGGATCCTGTCAAGACAAGACATTAGGGTTGATCCTGCCAAGAAGAAACATTAGGGTTGGATCCTGCCAAGAAGAGACTTTAGGGTTGGATCCTGCCAAGAAGAAACATTAGGGTTGGATCCTGCCAAGAAAAGACTTTAGGGTTGGATCCTGCCAAGAAGAAACATTAGGGTTGGATCCTGCCAAGAAGAAACATTAGGGTTGGATCCGGCCAAGAAGAGACATTAGGGTTGGATCCTGCCAAGAGAAAACATTAGGGTTGGATCCTGCCAAGACGAGACATTGGGGTTGGATCCTGCCAAGAGGAAACATTAGGGTTGGATCCTGCCAAGAAGAGACTTTAGGGTTGGATCCTGCCAAGAAGAGACTTTAGGGTTGGATCCTGCCAAGACGAGACATTAGGGTTGGATCCTGCCAAGAGGAAACATTAGGGTTGGATCCTGCCAAGATGAGACATTGGGGTTGGATCCTGCCAAGAGGAAACATTAGGGTTGGATCCTGCCAAGAGGAAACATTAGGGTTGGATCCTGCCAAGAGGAAACATTAGGGTTGGATCCTGCCAAGAAGAGACTTTAGGGTTGGATCCTGCCAAGAAGAAACATTAGGGTTGGATCCTGCCAAGACGAGACATTAGGGATGGATCCTGCCAAGAAGAAACATTAGGGTTGGATCCTGCCAAGACGAGACATTGGGGTTGGATCCTGCCAAGACAAGACATTAGGGTTGAATCCTGCCAAGAGGAAACATTAGGGTTGGATCCTGCCAAGAGGAAACATTAGGGTTGGATCCTGCCAAGAGGAAACATTAGGGTTGGATCCTGCCAAGAGGAAACATTAGGGTTGGATCCTGCAAGAGGAAACATTAGGGTTGGATCCTGCCAAGAGGAAACATTAGGGTTGGATCCTGCCAAGACGAGACATTAGGGTTGGATCCTGCCAAGAGGAAACATTAGGGTTGGATCCTGCCAAGAGGAAACATTAGGGTTGGATCCTGCCAAGAGGAAACATTAGGGTTGGATCCTGCCAAGAGGAAACAT
The DNA here is from genome assembly GCF_057628025.1 of Oncorhynchus mykiss. Taxonomy (NCBI): domain Eukaryota; kingdom Metazoa; phylum Chordata; class Actinopteri; order Salmoniformes; family Salmonidae; genus Oncorhynchus; species Oncorhynchus mykiss. The sequence goes on along the minus strand of NC_143035.1, from coordinate 32,712,029 downwards.
TAGGGTTGGATCCTGCCAAGAGGAAACAGTAGGGTTGGATCCTGCCAAGAGGAAACATTAGTGTTGGATCCTGCCAAGAGGAAACATTAGGGTTATATCCTGCCAAGAGGAAACATTAGGGTTGGATCCTGCCAAGAGGAAACATTAGGGTTGGATCCTGCCAAGAGGAAACATTAGGGTTATATCCTGCCAAGAAGAAACATTAGGGTTGGATCCTGCCAAGAGGAAACATTAGGGTTGGATCCTGCCAAGAGGAAACATTAGGGTTGGATCCTGCCAAGAGGAAACATTAGGGTTATATCCTGCCATGAAGAAACATTAGGGTTGGATCCTGCCAAGAGGAAACATTAGGGTTGGATCCTGCCAAGGGGAAACATTAGGGTTGGATCCTGCCAAGAGGAAACATTAGGGTTGGATCCTGCCAAGAGGAAACATTAGGGTTGGATCCTGCCAAGAGGAAACATTAGGGTTGGATCCTGCCAAGAAGAGACATTAGGGTTGGATCCTGCCAAGAAGAAACATTAGGGTTGGATCCTGCCAAGAGGAAACATTAGGGTTGGATCCTGCCAAGAAGAGACATTAGGGTTGGATCCTGCCAAGAGGAAACATTAGGGTTGGATCCTGCCAAGAAGAAACATTAGGGTTGGATCCTGCCAAGAAGAAAAATTAGGGTTGGATCCTGCCAAGAAGAAACATTAGGGTTGGATCCTGCCAAGACGAGACATTAGGGTTGGATCCTGCCAAGAGGAAACATTAGGGTTATATCCTGCCAAGAAGAAACATTAGGGTTGGATCCTACCAAGACGAGACATTGGGGTTGGATCCTGCCAAGAAGAAACATTAGGGTTGGATCCTGCCAAGACGAGACATTAGGGTTGGATCCTGCCAAGAAGAAACATTAGGGTTGGATCCTGCCAAGACAAGACATTAGGGTTGGATCCTGCCAAGAGGAAACATTAGGGTTATATCCTGCCAAGAGGAAACATTAGGGTTGGATCCTGCCAAGAGGAAACATTAGGGTTGGATCCTGCCAAGAGGAAACATTAGGGTTGGATCCTGCCAAGAGGAAACATTAGGGTTGGATCCTGCCAAGAGGAAACATTAGGGTTGGATCCTGCCAAGAAGAAACATTAGGGTTGGATCCTGCCAAGAGGAAACATTAGGGTTGGATCCTGCCAAGAAGAGACATTAGGGTTGGATCCTGCCAAGAGGAAACATTAGGGTTGGATCCTGCCAAGAGGAAACATTAGGGTTGGATCCTGCCAAGAAGAGACATTAGGGTTGGATCCTGCCAAGAAGAAACATTAGGGTTGGATCCTGCCAAGAGGAAACATTAGGGTTGGATCCTGCCAAGAAGAGACATTAGGGTTGGATCCTGCCAAGAGGAAACATTAGGGTTGGATCCTGCCAAGAGGAAACATTAGGGTTGGATCCTGCCAAGAGGAAACATTAGGGTTGGATCCTGCCAAGAAGAGACATTAGGGTTGGATCCTGCCAAGAAGAAACATTAGGGTTGGATCCTGCCAAGAGGAAACATTAGGGTTGGATCCTGCCAAGAAGAGACATTAGGGTTGGATCCTGCCAAGAGGAAACATTAGGGTTGGATCCTGCCAAGAAGAAACATTAGGGTTGGATCCTGCCAAGAAGAAAAATTAGGGTTGGATCCTGCCAAGAAGAAACATTAGGGTTGGATCCTGCCAAGACGAGACATTAGGGTTGGATCCTGCCAAGAGGAAACATTAGGGTTATATCCTGCCAAGAAGAAACATTAGGGTTGGATCCTACCAAGACGAGACATTGGGGTTGGATCCTGCCAAGAAGAAACATTAGGGTTGGATCCTGCCAAGACGAGACATTAGGGTTGGATCCTGCCAAGAAGAAACATTAGGGTTGGATCCTGCCAAGACAAGACATTAGGGTTGGATCCTGCCAAGAGGAAACATTAGGGTTATATCCTGCCAAGAGGAAACATTAGGGTTGGATCCTGCCAAGAGGAAACATTAGGGTTGGATCCTGCCAAGAGGAAACATTAGGGTTGGATCCTGCCAAGAAGAAACATTAGGGTTGGATCCTGCCAAGAGGAAACATTAGGGTTGGATCCTGCCAAGAAGAGACATTAGGGTTGGATCCTGCCAAGAGGAAACATTAGGGTTGGATCCTGCCAAGAGGAAACATTAGGGTTGGATCCTGCCAAGAAGAGACATTAGGGTTGGATCCTGCCAAGAAGAAACATTAGGGTTGGATCCTGCCAAGAGGAAACATTAGGGTTGGATCCTGCCAAGAAGAGACATTAGGGTTGGATCCTGCCAAGAGGAAACATTAGGGTTGGATCCTGCCAAGGGGAAACATTAGGGTTGGATCCTGCCAAGAAGAAACATTAGGGTTGGATCCTGCCAAGAAGAAACATTAGGGTTGGATCCTGCCAAGAGGAAACATTAGGGTTGGATCCTGCCAAGAAGAAACATTAGGGTTGGATCCTGCCAAGAAGAAACATTAGGGTTGGATCCTGCCAAGAGGAAACATTAGGGTTGGATCCTGCCAAGAGGAAACATTAGGGTTGGATTCTGCCAAGACGAGACATTAGGGTTGGATCCTGCCAAGAGGAAACATTAGGGTTGGATCCTGCCAAGACAATACATTAGGGTTGGATCCTGCCAAGAGGAAACATTAGGGTTGGATCCTGCCAAGAGGAAACATTAGGGTTGGATCCTGCCAAGAGGAAACATTAGGGTTGCATCCTGCCAAGAAGAAACACTTTTCATCAGATTTTCACTTTCTTTTTTCTTGTTCTGTTTTTCAGCTCATTAAAAACCCTGACTATGACGACACCTCCTATTCCTCAAGGTGATTTCTCTCAGACTTGATGATGGTGACGAATAGGGATGAGTCCCACATGGCACCCTTTTCCCTTCATAGTGCACTAGTTTGACCAGGACCCATGGTGGTTTGGTAGGGAATAGGGTGCCATTTCAGATACAACACCTTCATGGTTTTCTTGTGATTCAGTCTACTGGGTGTGTTCTGTTGTCCTCTGGGTTTGTGGTTCTATTTCAGTTTCAACAACAACAACAACAACATTAATTACTGTGTTCTGGAGGGGAGTATATCTGGGGGTCATACAAGTCACATTTTAAACTGTTATTTACACTTTTACAGTATGCTTCAGCTAACAGGGGAAAGGAATACGTGTTTAAAACACCATACAGGTGAGGCTTGTCTGAATAGGATTACAGGTTGCTTGATGTTTGAAAAGCAGCTTTACTTCAGACCCTTGGAGGTTTCCCTCAATGGTGCTCTCAACCAGAGGTGTTTACAATACAACTAACAGATTTAAATAGAGACGTAGGATCTTAATTTGATCACCCTGTTAGAAGATAACTCTCCTGAAATGTTAAACTTATCTGAAATGTTAAACTTACTTGTATTTGAGGTTTTAAAAGGCTTCTGAAGTTTGTAATTTCCACTTAGAAATGTCAGACTCCATTACGAAAAATGTATCAACCCCTACAAAATGTCCATTAATTATAATTCACATAATAATGACAATTCACATTTCCTGTTGCTGCAGGATTATTTTCCTGCAGTGGCAAACTGGCTCAAATGAAGATGTTACATCTTTAAAGGCCTTTTGGCAAACTCCAAGAGGGCTGTCTTGTGCCTTTTACTGAGGAGTGGCTTCCGTCTGGCCACTCTACCATAAAGGCCTGATTGGTGGAGTGCTGCAGAGATGGTTGTCCTTCCGGAAGGTTCTCCCATCTCTGCAGAGGAATTCTGGACCTCTCTCAGACCATCGGAGTCACCTATCTGACCAAGGCCCTTCACCCCAAATGCATAGTTTGACTGGCCAGCCAGCTCTACGGAGAGCCTTGGTGGTTCCAAACTTCTTCCATTTAAGAATGCTGGAGGCCTCTTGGGGACCTTCAATGCTGCAGACATTTTTGGGTACCCTTCCCCAGATCTGTGCCTCTACACAATCCTGTCTTGGAGCTCTACGGACAATTCCTTCAACCTCATGGCTTGCTTTTTGCTCTGACATGCACTGTCAACTATGGGACCTTATATAGACAGGTGTGTGCCTTTCCAAATCATGTCCAATCAATTGAATTTACCACAGGTGGACTCCCATCAAGTTGTAGATACATCTCAAGGATGATCAACGGAAACAGGATGCACCTGAGCTCAATTTAGAGTCTTATGTCAAAGGGCCTGAATACTTATGTAAATACGTTTTTACTGTTTAACATTTTATACATTAGCAAACATTTCTAGAAGCCTGTTTCCGCTTTGTCATTATTGGATATTGTGTGTAGATTGCTGAGGATTTTTATTTATTCTATCCATTTAAAATAAGGCTATAACTCAACAACATGTGGAAGCAGTCAAGGGGTTTGAATACTTTCAAAGGCACTGTATGGGCCCTGGTCAACATTACTGTAATATATAGGGGCCCTGGTCAACATTACTGTAATATATAGGGGCCCTGGTCAACATTACTGTAATATATAGGGGCCCTGGTCAACATTACTGTAATATATAGGGGCCCTGGTCAACATTACTGCACTGTATGGGCCCTGGTCAACATTACTGTAATATATAGGGGCCCTGGTCAACATTACTGCACTGTATGGGCTCTGGTCAACAGTAGTACACCATATAGGGAACGCCATTATGGACACTGTACATAATACAGTAAACACAGCTGGTTAGATTAAACTATTAAAACCCTCTCCCCCCCGTTCCCTCCACTCACCTCCTCCCCTCCTCTCCTCCTCTCCCCTCCCTCCCTGCCATCCTCCTCGTCTCTTTTCCTCTCGTCCTCTCGTCCTCTCGTCCTCTCGTCCTCTCATCCTCTCCCCTCCCTTCCTCTCCTCTCCTCTCCTCCCCTCTTCTCAACTCCTCCTCTCCTCTCCCCCATTTCCTCCCCTCACCTCCTCTCCTCCCCTCTTCTCCCCCATTCCCTCTCCTCACCTCCTCCCCGCTTCTCCTCCCATCCTCTCCTCCTCTCCCCTCCCTGCCCTCCTCCTCGTCTCTTTTCCTCTCGTCCTCTCCTCCTCTCCCCTCCCTTCCTCTCCTCTCCTCTCCCCCCATTTCCTCCCCTCACCTCCTCTCCTCCCCTCTTCTCCCCCATTCCCTCTCCTCACCTCCTCCCCGCTTCTCCTTCCCTCCTTTCCTCCTGACCCCTCTCCTCCCCTCCTCTCCTCCTCTCCTCTCCCCTCCTCCCTGCCCTCCTCCTCATCTCTTCTCCTCTCCCCTCCCTTCCTCTCCTCCCCTCTTCTCATCTCCTCCTCTCATCTCCTCTCCTCTCCCCCATTCCCTCCCCTCACCTCCTCTCCTCCCCTCTTCTTGGGAAGGGAAAGACTTGGGAAGGGAAAGTATATTTCAGAGACACTTTTCTGTAGAAAATGTGTTGTTTATGACTGTGGGAATGGTGATAGGAGAATGGGAGTTATCCAGTTGGAGTTATATTACTATTGCATAAACAACTTCTGTCCAGCTTTGTCTCAAACTCCTATAACCCATATTGAAGGACCATGTAGGAGTTTGAGGAACAGCCAATATGTACCTAATACAGTTTACTGTCATTTTATATGTGTTTGTGTTTCAGACCAGATGGTCGACTATAGCACTGATATCTGCCTCAAGGCTGTGTCTGTCTATCAGACCAGATGGTCGACTATAGCACTGATATATGGCTCAATGCTGTGTCTGTCTATCAGACCACATGGTCGACTATAGCACTGATATCTGGCTCAAGGCTGTGTTTGTGTATCAGACCAGATGGTCGACTATAGCACTGATATCTGGCTCAAGGCTGTGTTTGTGTATCAGACCAGATGGTCGACTATAGCACTGATATCTGGCTCAAGGCTGTGTTTGTGTATCAGACCAAATGGTCGACTATAGCACTGATATCTGGCTCAAGGCTGTGTTTGTCTATCAGACCAGATGGTCGACTATAGCACTGATATCTGGCTCAATGCTGTGTCTGTCTATCAGACCACATGGTCGACTATAGCACTGATATCTGGCTCAAGGCTGTGTTTGTGTATCAGACCAGATGGTCGACTATAGCACTGATATCTGGCTCAAGGCTGTGTTTGTCTATCATACCAGATGGTCGACTATAGCACTGATATCTGGCTCAATGCTGTGTCTGTCTATCAGACCAGATGGCTGCACTATAGCACTGATATCTGGCTCAATGCTGTGTCTGTCTATCAGACCAGATGGTCGACTATAGCACTGATATCTGCCTCAATGCTGTGTTTGTCTATCATACCAGATGGTCGACTATAGCACTGATATCTGCCTCAATGCTGTGTCTGTCTATCAGACCAGATGGCTGCACTATAGCACTGATATCTGGCTCAATGCTGTGTCTGTCTATCAGACCAGATGGTCGACTATAGCACTGATATCTGGCTCAAGGCTGTGTTTGTCTATCAGACCAGATGGTCAACTATAGCACTGATATCTGCCTCAATGCTGTGTCTGTCTATCAGACCAGATGGCTGCACTATAGCACTGATATCTGGCTCAATGCTGTGTCTGTCTATCAGACCAGATGGCTGCACTATAGCACTGATATCTGGCTCAATGCTGTGTCTGTCTATCAGACCAGATGGTCGACTATAGCACTGATATCTGGCTCAAGGCTGTGTTTGTCTATCAGACCAGATGGTCAACTATAGCACTGATATCTGCCTCAATGCTGTGTCTGTCTATCAGACCAGATGGCTGCACTATAGCACTGATATCTGGCTCAATGCTGTGTCTGTCTATCAGACCAGATGGCTGCACTATAGCACTGATATCTGCCTCAATGCTGTGTCTGTCTATCAGACCAGATGGCTGCACTATAGCACTGATATCTGGCTCAATGCTGTGTCTGTCTATCAGACCAGATGGTCGACTATAGCACTGATATCTGGCTCAATGCTGTGTCTGTCTATCAGACCAGATGGTCGACTATCCCTTTTAATCTCCCTCACTCTGCACTGAAGTCCTAATGTTTCCATGTGTTCCTCAGTAAAACTAATCTCTATTTGCCTGCTTTTCTGTCATTACTGTAATGGCCTTAAAGAATACATGCAGTAAACAGTATATTACACTATATACAGTGCCTTGCGAAAGTATTCAGCCCCCTTGAACTTTGCGACCTTTTGCCACATTTCAGGCTTCAAACATAAAGATATAAAACTGTATTTGTTTGTGAAGAATCAACAACAAGTGGGACACAATCATGAAGTGGAACGACATTTATTGGATATTTCAAACTTTTTTAACAAATCAAAAACTGAAAAATTGGGCGTGCAAAATTTTTCAGCCCCCTTAAGTTAATACTTTGTAGCGCCACCGTTTGCTGCGATTACAGCTGTAAGTCGCTTGGGGTATGTCTCTATCAGTTTTGCACATCGAGAGACTGACATTTTTTCCCATTCCTCCTTGCAAAACAGCTCGAGCTCAGTGAGGTTGGATGGAGAGCATTTGTGAACAGCAGTTTTCAGTTCTTTCCACAGATTCTCGATTGGATTCAGGTCTGGACTTTGACTTGGCCATTCTAACACCTGGATATGTTTATTTTTGAACCATTCCATTGTAGATTTTGCTTTATGTTTTGGATCATTGTCTTGTTGGAAGACAAATCTCCGTCCCAGTCTCAGGTCTTTTGCAGACTCCATCAGGTTTTCTTCCAGAATGGTCCTGTATTTGGCTCCATCCATCTTCCCATCAATTTTAACCATCTTCCCTGTCCCTGCTGAAGAAAAGCAGGCCCAAACCATGATGCTGCCACCACCATGTTTGACAGTGGGGATGGTGTGTTCAGCTGTGTTGCTTTTACGCCAAACATAACGTTTTGCATTGTTGCCAAAGAGTTCAATTTTGGTTTCATCTGACCAGAGCACCTTCTTCCACATGTTTGGTGTGTCTCCCAGGTGGCTTGTGGCAAACTTTAAACAACACTTTTTATGGATATCTTTAAGAAATGGCTTTCTTCTTGCCACTCTTCCATAAAGGCCAGATTTGTGCAATATACGACTGATTGTTGTCCTATGGACAGAGTCTCCCACCTCAGCTGTAGATCTCTACAGTTCATCCAGAGTGATCATGGGCCTCTTGGCTGCATCTCTGATCAGTCTTCTCCTTGTATGAGCTGAAAGTTTAGAGGGACGGCCAGGTCTTGGTAGATTTGCAGTGGTCTGATACTCCTTCCATTTCAATATTATCACTTCCACAGTGCTCCTTGGGATGTTTAAAGCTTGGGAAATCTTTTTGTATCCAAATCCGGCTTTAAACTTCTTCACAACAGTATCTCGGACCTGCCTGGTGTGTTCCTTGTTCTTCATGATGCTCTCTGCGCTTTTAACGGACCTCTGAGACTATCACAGTGCAGGTGCATTAAACGGAGACTTGATTACACACAGGTGGATTGTATTTATCATCATTAGTCATTTAGGTCAACATTGGATCATTCAGAGAACCTCACTGAACTTCTGGAGAGAGTTTGCTGCACTGAAAGTAAAGGGGCTGAATAATTTTGCACGCCCAATTTTTCAGTTTTTGATTTGTTAAAAAAGTTTGAAATATCCAATAAATGTCGTTCCACTTCATGATTGTGTCCCACTTGTTGTTGATTCTTCACAAAAAAATACAGTTTTATATCTTTATGTTTGAAGCCTGAAATGTGGCAAAAGGTCGCAAAGTTCAAGGGGGCCGAATACTTTCGCAAGGCACTGTATCAGGGTTGGAATCAATTAAGAATTTTGGAATTGACTCCTATTCAACTCATTGAGTTGAAATTCAAATTCAATTGGCCACACCCGACAGGATGTAGAATTTGAGTTTGATTGACACGAAGTAGAATTTATTTCAGTGCAATTCAATGAAATTCCACTCAGTCATAGAACCGAGTCTCATTGAATCTGATGACACTTCCAGATAACAAAGAATAAAGGTTAATGTTTTTCGTAATGAATATTGTTCTGGAGGCAGCTCTGCAGAGTGGTCACTAGCTGGCACACGCAAAAAGCCATACAAGCTGATTTTAAACCTAACTCTAACCTTAAATTAAGACCAAAAAGCAAATGCATGTTTTCATGAATTTTTACAATATAACCAAGACTCGTAACAATTAACATCAACCTGCAAGAATATGTAACTTTTTCTCTGGAAACGATGTTCATATACTCTTTAACCTTAGTGCTTAGATTAACTTTAGTGCTTAGATTAACCTTGGTGCTTAGATTAACCTTGGTGCTTAGATTAACCTTGGTTCTTAGATTAACCTTGGTGCTTAGATTAACCTTGGTGCTTAGATTAACCTTAGTGCTTAGATTAACCTTGGTGCTTAGATTAACCTTGGTGCTTAGATTAACCTTGGTGCTTAGATTAACCTTAGTGCTTAGATTAACCTTGGTGCTTAGATTAACCTTAGTGCTTAGATTAACCTTAGTGCTTAGATTAACCTTGGTGCTTAGATTAACCTTGGTGCTTAGATTAACCTTGGTGCTTAGATTAACCTTAGTGCTTAGATTAACCTTGGTGCTTAGATTAACCTTGGTGCTTAGATTAACCTTGGTGCTTAGATTATGCTTAGATTAACCTTGGTGCTTAGATTAACCTTAGTGCTTAGATTAACCTTGGTGCTTAGATTAACCTTAGTGCTTAGATTAACCTTGGTGCTTAGATTAACCTTAGTGCTTAGATTAACCTTAGTGCTTAGATTAACCTTGGTGCTTAGATTAACCTTGGTGCTTAGATTAACCTTGGTGCTTAGATTAACCTTAGTGCTTAGATTAACCTTGGTGCTTAGATTAACCTTGGTGCTTAGATTAACCTTGGTGCTTAGATTAACCTTGCTGCTTAGATTAACCTTGGTGCTTAGATTAACCTTGGTGCTTAGATTAACCTTGGTTCTTAGATTAACCTTGGTGCTTAGATTAACCTTGGTGCTTAGATTAACCTTGGTGCTTAGATTAACCTTGGTGCTTAGATTAACCTTGGTGCTTAGATTAACCTTGGTGCTTAGATTAACCTTGGTGCTTAGATTAACCTTAGTGCTTAGATTAACCTTGGTGCTTAGATTAACCTTAGTGCTTAGATTAACCTTGGTGCTTAGATTAACCTTAGTGCTTAGATTAACCTTGGTGCTTAGATTAACCTTAGTGCATAGATTAACCTTAGTGCTTAGATTAACCTTGGTGCTTAGATTAACCTTGGTGCTTAGATTAACCTTGGTGCTTAGATTAACCTTAGTGCTTAGATTAACCTTGGTGCTTAGATTAACCTTGGTGCTTAGATTAACCTTGGTGCTTAGATTAACCTTGGTGCTTAGATTAACCTTGGTGTTTAGATTAACCTTGGTGCTTAGATTAACCTTGGTGCTTAGATTAACCTTGGTGCTTAGATTAACCTTAGTGCTTAGATTAACCTTGGTGCTTAGATTAACCTTAGTGCTTAGATTAACCTTGGTGCTTAGATTAACCTTGGTGCTTAGATTAACCTTGGTGCTTAGATTAACCTTGGTGCTTAGATTAACTTTAGTGCTTAGATTAACCTTGGTGCTTAGATTAACCTTGGTGCTTAGATTAACCTTGGTGCTTAGATTAACCTTGGTGCTTAGATTAACCTTGGTTCTTAGATTAACCTTGGTGCTTAGATTAACCTTGGTGCTTAGATTAACCTTGGGGCTTAGATTAACCTTGGTGCTTAGATTAACTTTAGTGCTTAGATTAACCTTGGTGCTTAGATTAACCTTGGTGCTTAGATTAACCTTGGTGCTTAGATTAACCTTGGTGCTTAGATTAACCTTGGTGCTTAGATTAACCTTAGTGCTTAGATTAACCTTGGTGCTTAGATTAACCTTGGTGCTTAGACTAACCTTGGTGCTTAGATTAAACTTGGTGCTTAGATTAACCTTAGTGCTTAGATTAACCTTGGTGCTTAGATTAACCTTGGTGCTTAGACTAACCCTGGTGCTTAGATTAACCTTGGTGCTTAGATTAACCTTGGTGCTTAGATTAACCTTGGTGCTTAGATTAACCTTGGTGCTTAGATTAACCTTGGTGCTTAGACTAACCAATTATAGTTCCAGCAACCATTTCATTTGTTTGTCTTCTTTTTGAAGGCCTCGGGGTCGACATGAGGGTTAAACCATCCGTGAAGCGAAACAGAATGTAAGTTAGTGAGATCAGGATGGTTCATACTGGACATTGTGTCCATATTTAACTGAATGTACAGTACTTTACTCATAACAATATTCTAATAAAGGTCATGTTTTCCTTTATCATTCCTTCATTTTCATTGATCATCCTGAAAATCTATTTTTTCAACCACATTTGACATACTGTATATAACGACATGTTTGATGTTTTGTGTAAAGATGTATATTTATATAGACTACACCTAATATAAATTCGAATAAAATAGGCATTTTGAATTTAATTGAATTTAATTTCCTTTAATTGCAAATGTGTATCCTGTTTAGTCCTGCAATTCAAATTAGATCGGGTTCAAATGGGCCACTCTGGCTGGGTCACTCAAGGACATTCTGAGACTTGTCCCGAAGCCACTCTTGCATTGTCTTGGCTGTGTGCTTAGGGTCATTATCCTGTTGGAAAGTGAACCTTCTCCCCAGTCTGAGGTTTTCATAAACGATCTCTCTGTACTTTGCTCTGTTCATCTTTCCCTCGATTCTAACTAGTCTCCCATTCCCTGGCGCTGAAAAACATCCCCACAACATGATGCTGCCACCACCATGCTTCACCATAGGGATGGTATTGACCAGGTGATGAGTGGTGCCTGGTTTCCTCCAGATGTGACGCTTGGCATTCAGGCCAGTCCAATAGGGCGCCTATTGGTAGATTGGCAAACCGTTAAAAAGCAGACATTGAATATCCCACGTTGAAGTTTTTAATGACCGTTTGGATGGTATATCAATAAACCCAGTCACTAGAAAGATACAGGCATCCTTCCTAACTCACTTGGCAGGAGGGAAAGGAGACCGCTCTGGGATTTCACTATGGGGCCAATGGTGTCTTTAAAACAGTTACAGAGTTTAATAGCTGTTATAGGAGAACACTGTGGATGGATCAACATTGTAGTTACTCCACAATACTAACCTAATTGACAAAGTGAAAAGACGTAAGATTGTACAGAATAAAAATAGTTAAAAAAATGCATCCTGTTTGCAACAAAGCATTAAAGGAATACTGCAAAGAACTTCTCAAAGGGATTCACTTTTTTTCCTGAATACAAATTATTATATTTGGGGAAGATCCAATACAACACATTACTGAGTACCAATTTCCATATTTTCAGTCATAGTGGTGGCTGCATTATGTTTTTCAGGAGTTTTTCAGGATAAAACAGAAACGGAATGGAGCTAAACACAGGCAAAATCCTAGAGAAAAACCTGGTTCAGTCTGCTCTCCACCAGACATTGGGAGATTAATTCACTTTTCAGCAGTACAATAATCTAAAACACAAGTCCAAATATACACTGGAGTTGCTTACGAAGAAGACTGTGAATGTTCCTGGCTGAGTCACAGTTTTGACTTAAATCTACTTGAAAAACTATGGCAAGATCTGGAAATGATTGTCTAGCAATGATTAACAACCAAGCTGACAGAGCTTGAAGAATTTTGAAAATAATAGTGGGCTAATGTTGCACAAGATAAGTGTGGAAGGCTCTTAGAGACTTACCGAGAAAGACTCACAGCTGTAATCACTGCCAAAGGTGCTTCTACAAAGTATTGATACAGGGGTGTGAATACTTATGTAAATTATATATTTCTGTATTTCATTTTCACTAAACATGTTTAGATGGGTGAAAATATATATGTATTTAATCAATTTTGAATTCAGGCTGTAAAATAAGTCAAGAGGTATGAATACTGTCTGAAGGCACTTGACCTACAGGGTATATCTTCTTATATTCCAGTATATATAGCCTTATATCATATTATATTCCAGTATATTGTATATAGCCTTACATAAATTCAAATCAAATCCAATCAAATTGTATTAGTCACATGCGCCAAATACAACAGGTATAGGTAGACCTTACAGTGAAATGATTACTTACAAGCCCCTAACAATGCAGTGCCTTGCGGTCGGAGGCCGAGCAGTTGCAATACCAGGCAGTGATGCAACCATGCTCTCGGTGGTGCAGCTGTAGAACCTTTTGAGGATCTGAGGACCCATGCCAAATCGTTTCAGTCTCCTGAAACATAGGTTTTGTTGTGCCCGCTTCACTACTGCCTTGGTGTGCTTGGACCATGTTAGTTTGTTGGTGATGTGGACACCAAGGAACTTGAAGCCCTCAACCTGTTCCACTGCAGCCCCGTCGATGAGAATGGGGGCGTGCTCGGTCCTCTTTTTCCTGTAGTCCACAATCATCTCCTTTCTTGATCACATTGAGGGAGAGGTTGTTGTCCTGTCACCACACGGCCAGGTTTCTGACTTCCTCCCTTTAGGCTGTCTCGTTGTTGTCGGTGATCAGGCCTACCACTGTTGTGTTATCAGCAAATTTAATGATGGTGTTGGAATCGTACCTTGCAGTCATGAGTGAACAGGGAGTATAGGAAGAGACTGAGCATGCAGCCCTGAGGGGCCCCTGTGTTGGGGATCAGCATGGCGGATGTGTTGTTACCTACCCTCACCACCTGGGGTCAGCCCGTCAGGAAGTCCAGGACCCAATTGCAGAGGGAGGTGTTTTGTCCAGGGTCCTTAGATTATTGATGAATTTTGAGCTCACTATGGTGCTGAACGCTGAGCTGTAGTCAATGGATAGCATTCTCACATAGGTGTTCCTTTTGTCCAGGTGGGAAAGGGCAGTGTGGAGTGCAATAGAAATGGCATCATCTGTGGATCTGTTGGGGTGGTATGCAAATTGGAATGGGTCTAGGGTTTCTGGGATAATGGTGTTGATTCCTTTAATGGAACTTTTTTGACTTTTCGTCTGGACTTAGTGCCCGCGCTTTGTGCATTTGGATAAGTGAACTAAACACGCAAACAAAAAGGAGGGATTTGGACATAAAGATGGACTTTATCGAACAAAACTAACATTTATTGTGGAACTGGGATTCCTGGGAGTGCATTCCGATGAAGATCACCAAAGGTAAATGAATATTTATAACGCTATTTCTTACTTTTGTTGACTCCACAACATGGCGGGTATCTGCATAAACTTTGGTGTCTGAGCGCTGTACTCAGATTATCGCATGGTGTGCTTTCGCCGTAAAGCTGTTTTGAAATCCGAAACAGCGGTTGCATTAAGGAGCAGTTTATCTTTAATCCTATGTATAACGCTTGTATCTTTCATCAACGTTTATGATGAGTATTTCTGTAAATTGATGTGACACTCTGCAAAATCACTGGATGTTTTGGAGGCAAAACATTACTGAACATAATGCGCCAATGTAAACTGAGATTTATCAAACACAAACATATGTGTTACATGTATTGTGTAACATGAAGTCCTATGAGTGCCATCTGATGAAGATCATCAAAGGTTAGTGATTAATTTTATCTCTATTTCTGCTTTTTGTGACTCCTTTCTTTGGCTGGAAAATGGCTGTATGATTTTTGTGACTAGGCGCTAACATAATCGCATGGTATGCTTTCACCGTAATGCCTTTTTGAAATTAGACACTGTAGTTGGATTAACAAGAAGTGTATCTTTAAAATGGTGTGTAATACTTGTATGTTTGAGGAATTTTAATTATGAGATTTCTGTTGTTTGAATTTGGCGCCCTGCAATTTCACTGGATGTTGATCAGGTGGGACGCTACTGTCCCACGCACTCTAGAGAGGTTTTAATGGTCTTACTCCCACCGGCTGCGGAGAGTGTGATCACACAGTCTTCCGGAAAAGCTGGTGCTCTCATGCATGTTTCAGTGTTATTTGCCTCGAAGCGAGCATAGAAGTAGTTTAGCTCGTCTGGTATACTGGTGTCACTGGGCCGCTTCGGCTGTTCTTCCCTTTGTGGTCTTTAATGGTTTGCCAGCAGCAAAGTCTTTAATGGTTTGCCAGCAGTTTGCCAGCAGCATACCACCCTGCATCCCACTGCTGGCTTGCTTCTGAAGATAAGTAGGGTTGGTCCAGGTTGGTCCTTGGATGGGAGACCAGATACTGCTGGAAGTGGTGTTGGAGGGCCAGTAGGAGGCACTCTTTCCTCTGGTCTAAAAAATATTCCAATGCCCCAGGGCAGTGATTGGGGACACTGCTCTGTGTAGGGTGCAGTCTTTTGGCTGGGACGTTAATCGGGTGTCCTGACTCTCTGAGGTCATTAAAGATTCCATGGCACTTATTGTAAGAGTAGGGGTGTTAACCCGGGTATCCTGGCTAAATTCCCAATCTGTCTCTTAAACCATCACGGTCACCTAATCATCCCCAGCTTACAATTGATTCATTCATTCCCCTCCTCTTCGGTGTAACTATTCCCCGGGTCGTTGCTGTAAATGAGAATGTGTTCTCAGTCAACCTACCTGGTAAAATAAAAAACATAAACATGTCAGGAATTATGAATGGTTTGCAAGCCCTGCCACATCTGATGAGTTTTTAGAGGCGGTGTAGCACGATTCAATCTTAGTCCTGTATTGACGCTTTGGCTGTTTTTTTAAACACATTTTTTTACCCCCAATTTTCTCCCCAAATGGTAGTAGTTACAGTCTTGTCTCATCACTGCAACTCCCGTATGGACTCGGGAGAGGCGAAGGTCGAGAGCCATGCGTCTTCCGAAACACAACCAAACGTAGCCGCACTGCTTCTTGACACAATGCACATCCAACCCGGAAGCCAGCTACACCAATGTGTCGGAGGAAACACCGTACACCTGGCGACCTGGTCAGCGTGCACTGCACTCGGCCCGACACAGGAGTCGTTAGTGTGCAATGAGACAAGGATATCCCTACCGGCCAAACCCTCCCTAACCCGGACGACGCTAGGCCAATTGTGCGTCGTCCCATGGACCTCTCGGTCGCAGCCGGCAGCGACAGAGCCTGAGCTTGAACCCAGAATCTCTGGTGGCACAGCTAGCACTGCAATGCTGTGCCTTAGACCATTGCCCCACCAGGGAGGCCCCAACGCTTTGCCTGTTTGATGGTTCGTCGGAGGGCATAATGGAATTTTATAAGCTTCCAGGTTAGAAGCTTATAAGAATGCTATGGGGTGGGGACTATGGGGTGGGGACGACGCCATAGATGCACTTATTGATGAAGCCAATGACTGATGTGGTGTACTCCTCAATGCCTTCGGAGGAATCCCGGAACATATTCTAGTCTGTGCTAGCAAAACAGTCCTATAGCTTAGCATCTGCTTCATCTGACCACTTTTTTATTGATCTAGTCACTGGTGCATCCTGCTTTAATTTTTGCTTGTAAGCAGGAATCAGGAGGATAGAATTATGGACAGATTTGCCAAATGGAGGGCGAGGGAGAGCTTTGTTCGCGTCTCTGTTTGTGTAGCAAAGGTGGTCCGGAGTGCTTTTTCCTCTGGTTGCACATTTAACATCCTCTTATATTCCAGTATATATAGCCTTATATCCTCTTATATTCCAGTATATATAGCCTTTACATCCTCTTATATTCCAGTATATATAGCCTTTACATCCTCTTATATTCCAGTATACTGTATATAGCCTTATATCCTATTATATTCCAGTATATATAGCCTTAAATCCTCTTATATTCCAGTATATTGTATATAGCCTTATATCCTCTGATATTCCAGTGTACTGTATATAAACCTTATATCCTCTGATATTCCAGTATACTGTATATAGCCAAATGTCCTCTGATATTCCAGTATACTGTATATAGCCTTATGTCCTCTGATATTCCAATATACTGTATATAGCCTTATATCCTCTGATATTCCAATATACTGTATATAGCCTTATATCCTCTGATATTCCAGTATACTGTATATAGCCTTATATCCTCTGATATTCCAGTATACTGTATATAGCTTTATGTCCTCTGTATATAGCTTTATATCCTATTATATGTTACTGCTTTGCTGTTAGAGTGCATGTTACAGGAGATAAAGGATATTTGTGTCAGAGTTGGTGGAGTTATCATTCTGTCATGTGACTGCACATACTGTATAAAGGATTTTAAGGCAAGTGACTTTGGCCCTATATGTGTGTGTGTGTGTGGTTGCCGTGGGAGCGAGGCTGGTAATGGAGGGATTCTGAAGTGGTAATGATGGAGCTGTCTGAATAAATAGGCGTGAGAGAGAGAGAGAGACATAGAAAGAGATTTAGCAATGGGTCCTCAGATCCTCAAAAGGTTTTACAGCTGCACCATCGAGAGCATCCTGACGGGTTGCATCACTGCCTGGTATGGCAACTGCTCGGTCTCCGACCGCAAGGCACTACAGAGGCTAGTGCGTACGGCCCTAAATAGCTTCTACCCCCAAACCATAAGACTCCTAAACAGCTAATGAAATGGCTACCTAGACTGCTTGCATTGTCTATGTCTCTCTCTGTGTCTCTCTCTGTGTCTCTCTCTGTGTCTCTCTCTCTCTCTCTCTCTGTCTATATCAAATTTTATTTGGGGAGAGGTAGAGGTAGAGGGAGGGGAGAGGTAGAGACAGAGCTGCATTTCCTATTACACTGTGACAAATACTCAGACCTAAGAGAATATTTTTTCCCAAAAATTATAATTCAATACAAAGAATTTGAAACTATAAAAGATGAAGAAAAAATCTAATATTCATTGGGTGAAAAGCCAAAATGTGCAGTTTTGGCAGCCAAATATGTGTCCTCTTGCCACAACCTGAGGGACAGCCAGTGAAAAGTGCAAAGTAATGTCGATAATATTTCACATCTTGTTTTGTTTTGTCTTTCATACCATGTCATGTGTCTTCTCAGTCATGTTAACACTGGTCTACTACCATTGCTTTAATGTATTGTTGTTCTCATTAATATTGTTGTAGTAGTTGTTGTTAATGGTAATCCCATGTCCACTACTACTATTATTATTGCTGTTGGTCCCACCATTTATTTATATGTACATATATATATATTTGATATATAAATATATATTTTTTATTTTATTTTTATTTTTCGATATGTATGCCTTGACAATTTAAGTAATAATGAACTTGCCATGTCAATAAAGTCAATTGAATAGAGAGAGAGAGAGAGAGAGAGAGAGAGAGTGAGAGGGAGGTTAGCAGAGAATGTAGCTCTTTTCTCTGCTTTTCCATTCCCATCATTAAAACCTGCACTCTAATCCTGCAGATACTTTAATCTCCAAATTCTGCATCCCCCTCCCCTCGTACATGTGCTTGCCTTCTCTCTCTCTCTCTCTCTCTCTCTCTCTCTCTCTCTCTCTCTCTCTCTCTCTCTCTCCCATGCACTGCCTCTCTCTGTTTCTCCTCTCTCTCTCATTCTCCATCTTCTTATTTCTTTCCTCTCCCTCTCTGTCTCCCTCTATTCGCCCTCTCCCTCCCATCTCTCTCTCATCCTCTCTTTGTCTGTCTTCCCACCCACCCCCCCACCCCCCACTCTCTCTCTCTCTCTCTCTCTCTCTCTCTCTCCAGCCCTCTCTCCTCCTCCTATTCACTGATTCTCTCTCTGAGTAGTAGTGTGTCCCCTGCTGTTTGTAGTTAGGTCCTCTGGCTACAGCTTGCTCTGCCAAATCAGTGTTACAGTTAAATAACTTACATTTGTTTAGGGAACATCCGTGTGGTGTGCATCTAGAACATGTTTGCAGAAAGCACCGGCTGCCCTGGTTTCTGGGTTCTCTACAAATGTGGATTAAGTCAGAATCCTCTGTGTTTTGCATCTGTGTGCGTGCCTGTTCCAATTTCACAGATACATGCATGTAAACACACACACACACACACACACACGCAAACACACACGCACACACACACACATAAGCACGTATGCAAGAAATCATGTGCGTGCACACACACACATAGTTGGAAGTCTTCAGGCCTTTGATGAGTACTGGTAATAATGAGGAACATCATAAAGTAGCACCAGAGAGAGAGAGAGCAATTAGTGAAACTGGGTTTAGGTCAGAACAGGATGGTTAAATAGACCAAGGAGGAGGAAGACCCCTCATTAAAAACTACTGGTGTGATGATCGCTCAGCCCTTGTTCTGAAAAGGTGGGTTTGTCAGACAAATTGAACATGAATGACTGAACTTCTCTGTCCTCATGTTCTGAGTAATGTATTACCAGGTCAAGTCTTCAAGAAAAAGGCATTGACCCCCCTCTGCTCCCAGCTGTGCCCTGGACACCATTTGTGAATTGATCGCCCCCCATCTAGCTTCAGAGTTCGTTCTGTTAGGTGACCTAAACTGGGATATGCTTAACACCCCGGCAATCCTACAATCTAAGCTAGATGCCCTCAATCTCACACAAATCATCAAGGAACCTGTAACAGTTTGGGTCCAGGGTGTCTCCCCCTTTGAAGAGAGGGATGACTGCGGCAGCTTTCAAATCCTTGGGGATCTCAGACAATATGAAAGAGAGGTTGAACAGGCTGGTAATAGGGGTTGCGACAATGGCGGCGGATAGTTTCAGAAATAGAGGGTCCAGATTGTCAAGACCAGCTGATTTGTACGGGTCCAGGTTTTGCAGATCTTTTAGAACATCTGCTATCTGGATTTGGGTGAAGGAGAAGCTGGGGAGGCTTGGGCGAGTAGCTGCGGGGGGGGCGGAGCTGTTGGCCGAGGTTGGAGTAGCCAGGAGGAAGGCATGGCCAGCTGTTGAGAAATGCTTGTTGAAGTTTTCGATTATCATGGATTTATCAGTGGTGACCGTGTTACCTAGCCTCAGTGCAGTGGGCAGCTGGGAGGAGGTGCTCTTGTTCTCCATGGACTTTACAGTGTCCCAGAACTTTTTGGAGTTAGAGCTACAGGATGCAAATTTCTGCTTGAAAAAGCTGGCCTTTGCTTTCCTGACTGACTGCGTGTATTGGTTCCTGACTTCCCTGAACAGTTGCATATCGCGGGGACTATTCAATGCTATTGCAGTCCGACACAGGATGTTTTTGTGATGGTCGAGGGCAGTCAGGTCTGGAGTGAACCAATGGCTATATCTGTTCTTAGTTCTGCATTTTTTGAACGGAGCATGCTTATCTAAGATGGTGAGGAAGTTACTTTTAAAGAATGACCAGGCATCCTCAACTGACGGGATGAGGTCAATATCCTTCCAGGATACCCGGGTCAGGTCGATTAGAAAGGCCTGTTCGCAGAAGTGTTTTAGGGAGCGTTTGACAGTGATGAGGGGTGGTCGTTTGACTGCGGACCCGTAGCGGATACAGGCAATGAGGCAGTGATCGCTGAGATCCTGATTGAAGACAGCGGAGGTGTATTTGGAGGGCCAGTTGGTCAGGATAACGTCTATGAGGGTTGCCTTGTTTACAGATTTAGGGTTGTACCTGGTGGGTTCCTTGATGATTTGTGTGAGATTGAGGGCATATAGCTTAGATTGTAGGACTGCCGGGGTGTTAAGCATATCCCAGTTTAGGTCACCTAAGAGAACAAACTCTGAAGTTAGATGGGGGGCGATCAATTCACAAATGGTGTCCAGGGCACAGCTGGGAGCTGAGGGGGGTCGGTAGCAGGCGGCAACAGTGAGAGATTTATTTCTGGAGAGAGTCATTTTTAAAATTAGTAGTTCGAACTGTGTGGGTATGGACCTGGAAAGTATAACATTACTTTGCATGCTATCTCTGCAGTAGACAGCAACTCCGCCCCCTTTGGCAGTTCTATCTTGACGGAAAATGTTATAGTTGGGTATGGAAATATCAGAATTTTTGGTGGCCTTCCTAAGCCAGTATTCAGACACGGCAAGGACATCAGGGTTGGCAGAGTGTGCTAAAGCAGTGAGTAAAACAAACTTAGGGAGGAGGCTTCTGATGTTGACATGCATGAAACCAAGGCTTTGTCGATCACAGAAGTCAACAAATGAGGGTGTCTGGGGACATGCAGGGCCTGGGTTTACCTCCACATCACCCGTGGAACAAAGGAGGAGTAGTATAAGGGTGCGGCTAAAGGCTATCAAAACTGGTCGCCTAGAGCGTTGGGGACAAAGAATAAATGGAGCAGATTTCTGGGAATGGTAGAATATATTTAGGGCATAATGCGCAGACAGGGGTATGGTGGGGTGCGGGTACAGCGGAGGTAAGCCCAGGCACAAGGCATATTGACATTTGAGAGAGACATACAGCGAGGCTTAAGTAATTGAAGGTGTTGATTGGAAGAGCTAGCTAAAACAACAGGTGAGACAACAACAACTAGTCAGCTAACACAACAACAGCAGGTAAAATGGCGATGACTAGGCAGAGGGGGTCGGATTAACTACACACAGAGCCTGAGTTCGCGGCTGGGGCCGACAGATAAAAAATAAATAAACAGAATGGAGTACCGTGATTAATGGACAGTCCAGCAGGCATCAGCTATGTAGCCAAGTGATCATAGTGTCCAGGGGGCAGCAGTAGATGGAGCAGGGAACCCGCCACTACGCTAGCACTCGGGCTACACAGCGGTTAAAGTTAGCAGCCCTCCGACGGAGGCCGGTTGAAGGCACAGCGGATGGAGTAATTCGTCAGCAGACCAGTCATGGTGGTGCGGCAGGGCGCCGTGTCGACCGAGAATCCAAGCCAGATGGCGAAAGAGGTATTGTAGAATTTAGTTTGCTAGCCGGGAGACGCGCCTGGCTCATGGCTAACTGGTGCTAGCTTCGTGGCAGTGGCGTTAGCCACTATAGCCAATCGGTAGCAGCGGTGAACCGGTGCCAAGGTCCAGAGTTTACAGCAAGGATCCGGTGGAGTATTGGGCTCTAGTCGTGTATGAGTGGGGTTCGGGTGAACAGCTGAGTAGGCCGGGAGGTGGGCCTCAGGGATAGCTTCGGTACTGGTTGCCACGGTGAGTGCAAGCTAGCTGTGAGCTAGCTAGCTGCAAGCTAGCTGTACCTAACCTCCAAACGAGCTTCAATGCCATACAACACTCCTTCCGTGGCCTCCAACTGCTCTTAAACGCTAGTAAAAACCAAATGCATGCTTTTCAACCGTTCGCTGCCCACACCCGCCCGCCCGACTAGCATCACCACCCTGGACGGTTCCGACCTAGAATATGTGGACAATTATAAATACCTAGGTGTCTGGCTAGACTGTAAACTCTCCTTCCAGACTCATATTAAACATCTCCAATCCAAAATCAAATCTAGAATCGGCTTTCTATTTCGCAACAAAGCCTCCTTCACTCACGCCGCCAAACTTACCCTAGTAAAACACACTATCCTACCGATCCTCGACTTCGCCGATGTCATCTATAAAATAGCTTCCAACACTCTACTCAGCAAACCGGATGCAATCTATCACATTGCCATCCGTTTTGTTACCAAATCACCTTATACCACCCACCACTGCGACCTGTATGCTCTAGTCGGCTGGCCCTCGCTACGTATTCATCGCCAGACCCACTGACTCCAGGTTATCTATAAGTCTATGCTAGGTAAAGCTCCGCCTTATCTCAGTTCACTGGTTACGATAACAACACCCACCCGTAGCACACGTTCCAGCAGGTATATCTCACAGATCATCCCCAAAGCCAACACCTCATTTGGCTGCCTTTCCTTACAGTTCTCTGCTGCCAGTGACTGGAACGAATTTCAAAACTCGCTGAAGTTGGAGACTTTTATTTCCCTCACCAACTTTAAACATCAACTATCTGAGCAACTAACCGATCGCTGCAGCTGTACATAGTCCATCTGTAAATAACCCATCCAATCTATCTACCTCATCCCCATACTGTTTTTATTTGATTTACTTTTCTGCTCTTTTGCACATCAGTATTTCTACTTGCACGTCATCATCTGCTCATTTATCACTCCAGTGTTAATCTGCTAAATTGTAACTATTCGCTCCTATGGCCTATTTATTGCCTACCTCCTCATGCCTTTTGCACACACTGTATATAGACTTTCTCTTCTCTACTATGTCATTGACTTGTTTGTGTTATTGGCTTGTTTATTGTTTACTCCATGTGTAACTCTGTGTTGTTGTCTGTTCACACTGCTTTGCTTTATTCTTGGCCAGGTCGCAGTTGTAAATGAGAACTTGTTCTCAACTAGCCTACCTGGTTAAATAAAGGTCAAATAAAAATCAAATCAAATCATGGATAGACAGGAGGACTTGCTATTGCTTTATGAATACTGGCCTAGAATCAATGTGAAACCTTGGACAAGTTATGCCTCAGATCTCTAATATATGTCATCATTTCTAGAGATTTCGGTCCAGTTGTAATTGGATTCCCAAATAGTGCACTACACCCTTCAGCCATCAGATTTGCCACCAATGCTCCTTACAGGACACATCACAGCACTCTATACTCTTCTGTAAACTGGTCATCTCTGTATACCCGTCACAAGACGCACTGGTTGTTGCTTATTCATAAAATCCTCTTCACCCTATCTGAGAAATCTACTGCCGCCCTCATCCTCCACATACAACACCCGTTCACTCCCTCCTATCTGAGAAATCTACTGCCGCCCTCATCCTCCACATACAACACCCGTTCACTCCCTCCTATCTGAGAAATCTACTGCAGCCCTCATCCCCCACATACAACACCCGTTCACTCCCTCCTATCTGAGAAATCTACTGCAGCCCTCATCCCCCACATACAACACCCGTTCACTCCCTCCTATCTGAGAAATCTACTGCAGCCCTCATCCCCCACATACAACACCCGTTCACTCCCTCCTATCTGAGAAATCTACTGCAGCCCTCATCCCCCACATACAACACCCGTTCACTCCCTCCTATCTGAGAAATCTACTGCAGCCCTCATCCCCCACATACAACACCCGTTCTGCCAGTCACAGCCAGCGACTGGAATGAGCGGCAACAAACACTCAAACTGGACAGTTTTATTTCAATCTCTTCATTCAAAGACTCAATTATGGACACTCTTACTGACAGTTGTGGCTGCTTTGTGTGATCTATTGTTGTCTCTACCTTCTTGCCCTTTGTGCTGTTGTCTGTGCCCAACAATGTTTGTACCCTGTTTTGTGCTGCTACCATGTTGTGCTGCTGCCATGTTGTGTTGCTACCATGCTGTGTTGCCATGTGTTGCTGTCATTCTATGTTGTTGTCTTAGGTCTCTCTTTATGTAGTGTTGTGTTGTGTGATGTGTGTTTTGTCCTATATTTTTATTTTTAATCCCAGCCCCCGTCTGCGCAGGAGGCCTTTTTCCTTTGGTAGGCCATCATTGTAAGTAAGAATTTGTTCTTAACTGACTTGCCTAGTTAAATAAAGTTTACATTTACAATAAATAAAAGGATAACCCTTTTTGGTTCCAGGTAGAACCTTTTTGGTTCCAGTAGAACCTTTTTGGTTCCAGGAAGAACCTTTTTAGTTCCAGGCAGAACCATTTTGGGTTCCATGTAGAACCCTCTGTGGAAAGGGGTTCTACATGGAACTCAAAATGATTCTACTTGGAACCGAAAGGGTTCTACCTGGAACTCGAACCAACAAGGGTTCTTCAAAGGGTTCTCCTATGGAGGCAGGTTCTCGATAGCACTTTTTTTTTTTTTACCAAAGCCTTATGGGGTCTTTTCAAAAGTAGTGTACTATATAGGGAATAAGGTGCCATTTGGGATGCAGTAATTGTCTAGGGACAGATTGTACGGGCACTCAGCCAGGGTAGGGTGCTAAAGGTGAAAGAATTACTCACGTCCCTCCTAGAGAAATTAGATGCTAATATATGTCAGACTAGTCTAACTCAATGTTCCAGTTGCTTTCTCATGGTAATGTTCTGCGATTCACCGTGTCAGCAGTTTCAGCAGGATAACCCTGTTTTAACGAGACAGGATCCTGGACGAGGCCTTGGGTCATTATTCTCAAATGAAAGCTAGATGGCTGAAATACCTTGGTTTTTAATAATGAATAAGAAACATGTTCATCATCCATTCCTCCTCCTCTCTGGGAAAATAGATTCACATTCTCTCTTAAAGGGTAGGTATTGTCTTTGTTGCAAAGTAGCCCCCTCCCTCCAGTAGAAAGACAACAAGACCTGGATGACACTCAGAGTCAAAAGACCAGAGAGAGAGAGGCATGAGACAGAATAAATCCCCAGTGTCATAAAATCCTGAGAATCTGAGGCTTTCCTTTTCCATTTGTGAACAGATTGACTCAGATGCACTCTACTGACGTAGCACAGCTTTGGGGCTAGGACGTGGGCCAGCATTCAGACTAATACAAGCCAGTCTGCGTGTGTGTGTTTGATTAATAACAAGCCAGGGCTGAGCGCCAATTATGAAGAAAATGAGCTGATAAGGCACTGATGAACCCAGTTTAGTGATTTCTCTCACACACACATAATTCTCAACTTCAGCCTGCCAGTATGAGATGAAGCATCCTCTGCTGGCTGTTGGTTGAACATTCAGGTCTTGGAAGGATAACAACCAGCCAGGTCTTGGAGGGACAACAGTCAGCCAGGTGTTGGAGGGACAACAGTCAGCCAGGTCTTGGAGGGACAACAGTCAGCCAGGTCTTGGAGGGACAACAGTCAGCCAGGTCTTGGAGGGACAACAGTCAGCCAGGTCTTGGAAGGACAACAGTCAGCCAGGTCTTGGAGGGACAACAGTCAGCCAGGTCTTGGAGGGACAACAGTCAGCCAGGTGTTGGAGGGAGAACAGTCAGCCAGGTGTTTGAGGGACAACAGTCAGCCAGGTCTTGGAAGGATAACAACCAGCCAGGTCTTGGAGGGACAACAGTCAGCCAGGTCTCGGAGAGACAACTCAAACCGCCTGCCGAGATGCAGAGGAGCAGGAGTTAGGGCTGGTGGGAGCAACGGCCTGCTCTCGATGGCCCTGGTCAGAAGTAGTGCAGTGTATAGGGAATAGTGTGTCACTTGAGACTCAGCGGTTTCCTTCAGGATCATGACAAAGTGTTCATCTGGAGTGAATCCTTCCACTCAGAGCAAAGAGGATGTTTCTATTCTCTCCAATGCTCCCTAATGCTCCTTGATAGATATCATGACTCATAAGAATAAGAAACACTGCTCTGAATACAAACTTCCACTTAAGTTAAATATTCACTTAGTCACGCATTGATGTCAATGGGAGACTACACATTTAATCTGTCTGAGACGTCTGAAGAACTGATCTTGGATCAGTACCTAAACCCCATTTCATTAGAATAACCTGTATTAGTCAGACCTGTATTCAAATTCTATTTAAAATCTCTCTTAGGTTTATCCTTCCTTTTTTGAATCCAGGTCTGGGTAGTTGGAACTTCTGCCTGCTCAAACAAAAATGGCACAGTTTCCCCAGAAAATGTGAACCGTGTGAAAGACACTGCAGTTTGTCTGAGATCTGAGGACAACAGAAAGACGACAGTTAAAGACAGAGAGGTTGTTCTGCCAAAAAGATATGTTAATTGGTATTGGTGTGTTATCCAGATCACATGTACCATCCTCCTCCCTTACCTCTCCAATGAAAATCCCATAGTCCTCTACATTATGGACCTGGTACTGTATGTATATGAAAACCATTATTAAAAATTTTTTTCAGCATTATCATTAAGAGCAGACTCAAACATTTTCTCAACAAAAACAATGTACTGAGCAAATGTCAAGTTGGCTTTTTAACAAATTACCATACGACAGACCACAAATTCACCCTGCACACCCTAATTGACAAACAAACAAATTAAAACAAAGGCAAAGTCTTCTCATGCTTTGTTGAGTTCAAAAAAGCTTTCTACTCAATTTGGCATGAGGGCCTGCAGTACAAATTCATGGAAAGTGGTGTTGGTGGAAAAACCTACAACATAATAAAATCCATGTAACAAACAACAAGTGTGCGGTTAAAATTGTCAAAAAACTCACATGTTTCTTTCCACAGGGTTAGGGGGTGAGACAGGGATGCAGCTTAAGCCCCACCATCTGCAACATATATATCAACAAATTGGCGAGGCACTAGAACAGTCTGCCATAAAAAATTTGGATCTGGCAAAAAATACTTGAATACTTGAGTTATAGAACCCATTGTCTTT